>NC_135445.1:18255927-18555927 GCF_051991255.1 Vanacampus margaritifer | reverse complement strand
AGCAGATGTAATGCCTCTACTGTTTGTTTATTTATTTTTATTTATTTATTTTATGTCAGCCCATGGTGACATTTCTTTTCAAAGTGGTTGCTTTGGAAATACGACGTAATAGTGTTGTCAGCAGTGAAAGAATGACTCATGTAAATATTTTTTTGTTTTTTAATACAATGAAAGGGCAGAATATGAATAAACACACAGGCACATGAAACGTCAAAACGCCAGAAAGGCAGAAACATTAGATAATTTCGTAAACAGAGTAACACATCGAAGTTTAAGCTTCAAAATACAGCTCTGTTAACAAATGGCGCCCCTGTGTGGTCGACAACTACAGTTATCCCTGCGGATGTTAACAAGTTACAATGAACTGTCTCCGGTGGTCAGTATACTGTAAAAGACAACAACAAGGCAGAATTATAACCTGTCTATGTGCGCACACAGCAGTGATCACTCGGCGTACTGTCATCTCTCCTCTTCTTCGATGCCTTGACAAATACATGCAACCACACTCATAAAAAAATACGAAAAAATACTCCAAAACGCTGACAACTGGTCGAGGTTCTCTGAAGGACAACAAACGGCGATGGCATTATGAGATTTTCCCGGAAATACGTCACGGCTATTTATGCATAGAATCCATAACCAAAAATATAGCAGGCACCATATAACACTGAAACTATGGTGAGTCACATGCTGAGTCAAAGAACAAATGTGTTTTAAGAGAGGTATTAAAAGTGGATAGAGAGGGAGGTTGCTTAATATTTAATGGAAGGTCATTTCAAAATGTATGGGGAGGGATTTGTGTAAAATCTCACTAATGTTTCTAGAGAAGAAAATTATGTGCTACTGTTTACTGTTTATCACTGTTTAAATTTAAGGAAAAAAAGAGGAAAAATAAGTTGATTTTCTAGAAATGAAAACTGGTTGATCATTATTAAGTGGAAATATGTTTTTAATGTCTTCTGTATTCATAATTGTTCTTGCACTAAGCAATTTATTTTTATTTTTATCCGAATACCTCATTATTCTATAGAATTTTCTGTTTGATATTAGAATACCAAAATATTAGATAGCTCCAGCAATAGAGGGGACTGCAACTCGAGATGACCAGACACCTGTCACTTGGGGAGGACTGGCCATCGGGAATTTCATGAGTTCCCAAATGCACAGCCCAGTCCATTTTCCAGCCAGTGGCCATTCGATAAATATTAATTGGCACATTTCAACAGCTGCTGTGCGCACTCCCTTCCCACGGCGATGAGTCGCAAATATAAATGGCTGGATGTCAGTCGAACATCACCCTCTCTCCCCACCCCCCAACCAAAGCAAGTGGGCCGACCGACACACCGATGGAAAAAAATCCCTATTTTTCACAACCAAAGTTGGCAAGTATGTCTGTTCAGTCTAGTTACATTTAATATGACTCCCTCTGCAAATAAATTTGAAAAAAATATGCCATCCATTAAAACAGGAACAAGTTTCTATTTTTTGGTAAACCCTTCAATAAATTTTAAGTATATATATCCACTGAAAAATATTTATTTTCTAAACTCTTATTTTGTAGCACATCACCGGATGTAGAGAGATGAACGTGATACGCTGCACTGGTGAACAATGTTGTCAGAAGATGTCGACTCGAGTGTACAACAACAATGTACAGGAACTAAACATGGTTCTTCTACTTTGAAGATGTATTTTTTGTTCTTATTTTTAAAATGAATCTAGTATTAAACGTGTTCATTTTGGAAATTTTTTGAATTGTTGTTTGTGACACGAGATTTGTCCAAATGGTGTTGCCGTAGATTACATGTGACATAAGAAGACTGCTTTACGCAGCCACACGTGCTTCACTAAAAAATTCATCCTGAATTTGTACTGAACGAACTTAAACATCGACACCGTGCGTCCGTCACTACTTTATTGAAGTCAAACATAATTGCTACGTTTCGTGTCCGGTTACATTCGTCTCAGACATTTCGTCGAAATCTCTCGGCCCTGTTTAGCTTAGTTTTCCTTAGCTTGGTTTAGCTTGCTAGCCGTCAAAAAGAAGACATATTTGTTATCGACAAGTTGGCTAAGCAGACGTCAGGTGTGAGCCTAAAGTGTCGTGAATATACTTGTAATAATGTACGCAAGAACGAAAGTCAAGTATGAAGAGGAGCTTTGTGGAGCACAAGAGGAGACCGAGCGACACCGTCAACTGCTGGACGCTGTTTGCAAGCAGCCTCGAGTTGAAGTGAACAGAGCAGGTTTGTCACTTATTTAATCAATACTTTTCAACAGTATTCTTGTATTTACTAAATGGAGTCTTTATCCGGCCACTTTCTGACGTTTACAGTTTTCTCAGTTTCTTAGGTAAATTTCTCAGATCAGAATGAGGGTTATGCGCTAACCGCGGAAGCGTTCAGGTAAACGGATTAGAATGACTCCCTGGAAAATTTCACATTTTTTTAACCACGATCGCCACTGGACTTGCCAAAAAAATGACAGTGTCGGATTTCAATTACCCTGAGCAGCGCTGAAATAGGAGTTCCGTTAGTGTCAAAAATATGTCGTCATGTCTACTGGGCGTGTTAAGGCCTGGATGCAGCAATCCGACGTCGGCCAAATGTAACCGACGCCTACCCCCTGTGGCGTCGGCCCAGACGTCGACACTCGCGTAGAAAAATGACGTAAATACACACGCACCGACTATTACGTACCTTCAGCGCATGCGCGAGAAACAATCCCCCTCCGTACCATCGGCGGCGGTAGTCATTATTCCTAAAGGCAACCGGCAACCTCTTTAAGGCGGCGGGATATAAAAATGTAAGCAACTCATTCATACCGGTGTTGACAGCAGCGCCGAGGTAAACGCAGCGACCAGCTGGAACCAGCTTCGTCCCCTTCTCGTTCCCGAATGCATGGATGTACTCCGTTGTGGCGTATCCTGGACTCTGTCGACTCCTGGCTGCTACAGATCATCGGTACACCCGAAAAGCTTCGGCCATGCTGCCCTCCGCGTTTTGGACGCGGTGCTGACCTCCAGCTTCTGAAGGAGCTTCCTCGAGACCGCCAGACGTAAGGGCCATGCACCCCTGCTGCTCCCATAAGGATCTTTGACAAACAATACGTTTATTTTGAGGGAGTTTTTCCTTTCCAACAACTTACTACCGCCTGGCTGTGCTCACTTGGACGCGCCGAGGTGGAGGAACGGCGACTATTTAAAAAAAACAAAAACAAATTTAAATGTAAATGATGTCTAATTACCACATCAATCACAGATTTGAAGCCACCTTCTTTGAAGTCGGCCAAACTGTCGCTGTGCTGTGTCATTTACCGACCTCCAAAATACAATAAGAACTTTTTAAACAACTTTTTTCTAAAGCTGAGCTGTGATTGGTTGTTACCTGAGACCTGAGCAACATTGATGTCATCTTCAGTCGACAGCAAGTGGCAAAATAGCAGCCCCCTGAGATGGATAAAAACGACTGGATTTTGCTGCTGAACTCAGATTCCACTAACACAATTTTAACCAGAATACCATGTGTAGACCAGTGGGGCTGCATAGAACATATTGTCCAAAATAATTTTTTGGGTTTGACTTCCCCTTTTAGGGCTTCTTTCCCAAGTAGCAACGACGCTTATCATTTGACACGTTACATTTACCCGTAACAGCGACACTCAACATAGACAATTTGCATATACAAGCAGCAATGACATGTAGCATATAACGTTGCGTAACAAAGGATAGACACAGACAAATGTCATGTCACACGCCCATTAGACATTGATACTACCGTTGTCATTATGACATATTTTTGGCTCTAAGGGATTTACATCAGACACAATAAATTTTGGCAAGTCCTGTAATGACTGTGTGTTTAAAAAAAAAAAAAGTGCAATATTCTAGGTCTCCGATGTTTACTGCAGAAGCTAAGTGAAGCGCTGGAAATGAGTCATTATACTCTACTATACTGTTTATTTGAACGCTTCCGGGATTAGCGCATAACCCTGATAGAATTTCTCAGAACTACTCTTTGTTTTTCACATCACAGTGTCACTTGTACACAGCAAAAAGCAGTTTCTGCTTCTTTTTTTTTAACAAGCTGTAAATGCTTATGCAAATGATTTTGTACAATTTTCTGTTGTTACATACAATATGTCATGAAATGGTGCGCGTAGGAGAGGGTGGACCCAAAGGCGAGGAGACACATCAGGGAGACAGGAATTGTGAACAAAAGGAGAAACTTTATTGGAACAAGTAGGGACGGATGAGAGGATGAGGACTGGCTTGAGCGGGGCGGGCTTGGAAGAACTTGGGACGCTTGGCTGATTTGGGACGCTTGGCGGGACGCTTGGCTGGCTTGGCAGAACTTGAGACGCTTGACGGGGATGCTTGAGACGCTTGGCCGGAACTTGGGACGCTTGGCCGGAACTTGGGATGCTTGGCCAACTTGGCCGGAACTTGGGACGCTTGGCCGAAAAAATTAACAAAGCCCTAACCCATACAAAACCGAAACGTGACACAATATCAGTTGCAAATGTCATGATGCTCAAAATGTATTCCGAGTTGACACTTGTCTCACACCATGACTCCACATTTTTGAATTACTTCATCGTATAAGATTTTACATGTAAATGCATTGGTTGAACAAGTTGTTATAATACATCAAGCATATTACTAAATACATTCCCATTAGATCCCCCCCACCCCACCCCTTGTCAAATCTTGAGTTTTACTAGTGAATTGACTTGTGTGAAGAATAAAGTCAACCAATGGTCAACTTGTTTTCTGAAATTGGTATTTTCATCCCTAATATTATTATTGTTTATTTTTTTAATCATAAGTTTCATCAATAAAATGCTTACTGGCCAGCGTCATCTAAAAAGAGAATTGTTGAACCAAGAAGTCTAAAAAGAGAATTGTTGACCAACTTAATTGAATCGCTTTAAATGGTAACACACGATTGAATTAAGTTAATCCAAGTCAATATGTTAAGTCTAATGAACTCAAGTGAACTCAACTCACAAAAACTTAGGGATATTTGGCTTTCAAGTGAAATTTATGGAAAATGTTAAAAGTTCACACTACTGTGATATCATATCATGAAAGTAGGACATTTAAGTAGAAGGATGCACTGGTTATTTCCTCATCTCAAACAATTCATTGAAACAAAAGTTAACAACAATGGTGGGTACACCACAACAAAAAATTTCGATGTCTCAATAACTCGTCATGTGCCCTTGAGCATCAATTACATCTTAACGACGTCTCATACTGTTCTCTAGTCGACTCATTGTCTGCTGAGGCATGGCATTCCACTCTTTTTGAAGGGTAGCCCTCAGGTCATTGAGCTTCTGGGGTGCAGAGTTTCCAGCCTCTACACGGCGACTCAGCTGATCCCACAGGTTTTCAATAGGAGTCAGGTCAGAAAGTGTAGGCTATTCCATTTGAGGTACACCAGTCTCCAATAGCCGCTCCCTGATGATGCCACCTCCGTGAGCTGGAGCATTGTGAATTTTGATCCTTGTTAGGGAACAGCAACTTGTGCAAAAAGTACTGAAACGGTTAATAATTGGATATGTACATTCAAAAGCTGAGAAAAGGTCACATTAGGTACACCTGTAAAGGTTTGAATGCATTTTAGGCTCGTCCTGAAATTTCACCCGAAAGCCAAATATCCCTAACTTTTTACTTTATACATACACATATAGACATTTTTTTAATTTCCAGAACAATCAGCGGGGGTTACAGAATTTTGTTAAGTGATTTCTACAAAATACAACAATATAGGCCATTCGTAATATTGGCTAGATTTGTTGTTCTTTCACTCATGTGCCCCATTTTATGATATAAAATACACAACATCAAAGTCACAACAAACTGACTTTACCAAATTGTGTATCTTGTGTTCCGTAGACATCAGTGAAAGATATCTTTGTCCTGAGCGGCTGGAGACAGAGTTCCCTGGCATAAAAGAGGAGGAGGATGACTTGGAGCCGCTTCAAGTTAAAGAAGAGGAGTAGCCACACCCTCCCAAAATAAAAAAAGAGGAGCAGCTGCCACCATGCATCAAAGAGGAGGAGGAGTCAACAGAGTTGTTGTTGACTGGTGTCCATTTGAAGTCTGAAGGTGAAGGTCATCAAGAAGAAAACAAATGGGCGGAGCCTCTAATTAGCAGCTCAAGACAACAAATAACAGAAGGTGATGAAGACCACCGTGGAGGATCACAAGCAGACAGCCGGTTAGCTCCAACATCAGATGGTGAAGACACGTCACTCTCTCCTCACAGTGATGACGTTGAACAGTCTGACAGTGAATTGACATGTCACACTGACAGCAAACGTTGGAAATGTTCTCAATGTGGAAAATGTTTTTGCTACAAGTCTAACTTGAGAAAACATGTGATTGGCCAAACTGGTGAGAAGCCTTTTGCCTGCTCAGTTTGTGGTCAAAAATTTTCTTGGAATGTAAACTTAAAAAGACACACAAGAACCCACACTTGTGATAAACCTTTTACCTGCTCAATTTGTGGCCAGAGTTTTGTTCTCAAAGGACATTTAAAACAACACACAAGAATCTACACTGGTGAGAAACCTTTTGCCTGCTCAGTTTGTGGTCAAAAAATTTCTCGGAATGTAAACTTAAAAAGACACACAAGAACCCACGCTGGCGAAAAGCCATTTGCCTACTCAAGTTTGTGGCCTAAAATTCTCTCAGAAGGGAAACTTAAAAAAAACACACAAGAACCCACACTGGTGAGAAACCTGTTGCCTGCTCAATTTGTGGCCAGAGTTTTGCTCACAAGGAAAACTTAGAAAATCACACAATAATCTACACGGGTGAGAAACCTTTTTGCCTGCTCAATTTGTGGCCAGAGTTTTGCTCAGAAGGGATACTTAAAACAACACACAAGCACCCACAATGGTGAGAAACCTTTTGCCTGCTCAGTTTGTGGTCAAAAATTTTCTCAGAAGGGAAACTTAAAAAAAAACACAAGAACCCACACTGGTGAGAAACCTTTTGCCTGCTCAATTTGTGGCCAGAGTTTTGCTCACAAGGGAAGCTTAGAAGATCACACAAGCACCCACACTGTTGATAAACCTTTTGCCTGCTCAATTAGTGGCCTAAAATTCTCTCAGAAGGGAAACTTAAAAAAAACACAAGAACCCACACTGGTGAGAAACCTTTTGCCTGCTCAATTTGTGGCCAGAGTTTTGCTCACAAGGGAAGTTTAGAAAATCACACAATCCACACTGGTGAGAAACCTTTTGCCTGCTCAATTTGTGGCCAGAGTTTTGCTCGGAAGGGACACTTAAAACAACACACAAGAACCCACACTGGTGAGAAGCTTTTTAGCTGCTCAGTTTGTGGTCAAAGATTCCAAAGAGTAGCAGTGATTAAGGCCATGTATACACGTAGCCGGGTTTTTTTTGAAAACGGGAGATATTTTTCTGCGGCTTGCTCTGTTTTTTTTTTGCAAACGGGAGATATTTTTCTGCGGCTTGCTCTGTCATCCATACGTCCGCAGGGATTTTTTTTCATTTAAAAACGAAGGTTTTTAAAAACGAAGGTTTCTAAAAACTCCGGCCAAAGTGAAGATTTGTGTGAAGAGTTGCGTATTTCGCGGTCGCGTGTGTCCGTCAGTAAATGAAGTTTTACGTCATCCTCTACACACATCACTCAATCACATACCTCAAGTTGTTAAAAAGAAAACTGCGTGGATTTGCTTCCCCACCGGGGAGAGAGCGAGTGTGTGTGTGTGTGTGTGTGTGAGTGGTGAGTGAGTGAGTGAGGGGGGGGGAGTATTTAAAAAAAACAAGTGATGCTTTTTAAGATTTTGTATTTTATCCTCTTTGTTTTCCTCTATGCTCCATTTATGATGTACTCATTGACTGTTTACAAGTATTATTTTTAATTAATTAATAAATAAAAAGTTTTGTGTGCGCTGTCAGCACTGATCAGCGCGGCTGACAGTCCACCGCTTGTCTGACTTATGGTGAATTGACGTCAAGAGACGAACAGTATTTGGCTAACTACTGCCGCCTGGAGGCTTGGCATGCATCTCATCGTAGGCCCAATTTGTGGAAGTGGCGTCGCCAGAGGGAGGCGTACTCTGATTGGATAGGACTTGGGGAACTGGTCTGGCATTGTTATGAACGTACTTAAAAAACGCATTCATGCAGTTAGCTGTGGATGTTTTCTTTTCTACAAACGTGGTGGTGTGGATACTATTTTTTCTACACCCAGAGGAGGGAAATATCCATTTAAAAAAATACCCTGCTATGTGTACATGGCCTAATTAAACTTGATATGATCTCATTTTTTAATTTACATTTAAAAAAAGGTGCAACAATCTACTGTTGAATGAACAAATTACCTGTTTATTTGCATTGTGTAATGTATGTTTTTTGACTGACCCTATTTTGAAATGGAATTTGTATTTAAAATGTTACATCAACCTGACAAGGTGCTGCAGATTAAAATGATCTGATGGCTATAATATGGCATGTTGACATTTAAATGCCCGTTCATATGCACTGTCCTTTCTTTTTTATTATAATTATTACATTTTCCATGTTGTCTTTTTTGTTTGTGAACTTCAGTAAGTGAATGAATGATTGATTGAAATTGACTTTGGAGAAACTTTGATTCTTTGTGGCGAGATGAAAAAGTGTACCTGATTATGATTCTGAATAAAGTACTGCTCTTCAAATGCCTTTCTCTCCATGATGTGAACACACGACTGAAAAGGTGGCGCTTTTAAGATGCCATGCCAGTTGAGTGGGGATTTGGCAGGGGTAATGGTGTGTTACTACCTGTGCTGTTGCACTAGCTCAGGGCCCTTTGTAGTTACAATTTACTTCAAAAGGCTGTTATGACGATGAAACCAAATAAATGTTTATTCGTCTCATCGAATTATTACATATACACAACAAGCTGATGGTCAGATTACTAGTTTTGAAATCAGAAGTCAAGGATAATAGTTTGTTCAGTTATTCATGAAAGTTGACAAATGATTTGCTTCTGTGGGCCACGTGAGCGCCGGGCCTTGGTTTTAAACCTGTATACAGTCACAAGTGCACAATGTTACTAGGCCCACCTTGCTTAAACTAGGGTTAGGGTTTCAAAGTCGGGTTTTAAACTAAGGATAACATTTTAAATGAGAATTTTTAACTGGGTTCAGGTTTTCAAAGACAGGGTTTTAAACTAGGTTTGGGGTTTCAAAACAGGATTTCCATGCGTTCTGGTAGACCTGGAAAATTTTGAGCCAATTTTCCCGTCATGGAAAACACATGAGCAAAATGTCCTAAAAAAGCTTGAGTTCTGGAAAATTATATTTCATCCCTCTGCCTTGTGGGCGAACTCTAACAGGTTAAACAGATATGTCTTTTTTTCAGCCGCCGTTTTTCTGCTTCAGCACAGCACCAAATGTGACGCTACCAACCAAATTGCATATTCCCATCAAGCAGTTCTGCTACCCACTAGTGTTTCCATATGACTGTTGCTAGATCGAGTTACCACTTTTTAAGACCCATATTTATTTTCTCCACAGAAGCAACAAAACTAGTGACTTTCAGTTCAAGAGTGTTGCTGTATAACGAGTCTTAGGTTTTTTATGCCTCTCGCTGTCTCCTCTGTTGAGTGACAGAGAGCTGTAGTGTGCCTGCCATCACTTTTGGTTGTGCGCTCTGAGATGAACTACACATCTCTGGTTTCAGTAGAACTGCAGTGACCATGACGGTGGCTTTGAGCTAGCGACAGGTAACAGGTAGTCTTACCAGATCAAGTTTGATTCATTGTTTCATACTTGCTCCATTGTTTGACAGCACAAACAGAAAATATGAGAATAAGAATAACTTAATAGGAATTCAGTTCTATTGGAATACCGTGTATGTGCACAGAGAGCAGAGCTCCAACTTTTCATCCAGTTTTTTGCTTGTCAACCTGGCTGTGGCAGTGGTAGCATGGGGTAAGGGCACCTCCACTGTGGGAAAAAAAATATGAAAACAGGAGTGATATTTACTTGGGGAAAAAATACTCCTAAAGTTTTTATGATATTCATTTTGTTTTAGGTTTTAGTTTTGGGTGCATTTTGCCAGTTTATTTAATAAAAATAAAAAAAGCTACTCAAGTGTTGAGGAACAAACTCACAACCTTCAGCTTGGTAGACAGACACTCACCACATAAGCCATATCAGTCTTGGTGTTTGCCACAATAGGCTAATGCATTTCTGGTGTGATTAAACTTGAGCAAAAATGTCTTGGTACAAGGATTCCACCTGACACTAGCGATATACTAACATTTAGCAGGAATGTCGTGGCTCAGGTCACCCAACCTGAAGGTTGTGGTGTTTGTTCCTCAACCCTTGAGTACCTTTCTTTAAAAAATAAATAAATAAATACTGATAAGATGTACTCTGAACAGTCCTTGTAAAATGTACTTAATATTTGAGTGAAAAAAAAACATTCCTAGTTTTTTTTTTTTTTTACCAAGTAAATAGTGACTTAATGTACGCAAAAGTTCTCCTCCTCTCAACCCACAACACATTGAAGGATCTTGCCCCTCTAGAAGCATTGCGAGTCTGACTCTATCAAATGGCTTTTTCGCAAGTGATGTCACACCTGCTGCATTCTGCTTCCGGTGAGCCATCAAGGGGGGAGTTACCGTAGATGCATTACTCCGTGGTAGTCAATGTTGGTGATTGTACATTTTTACTTTTAGAATGGCTCTTTAAAGTGTCAAAGGCTGTAATAGTACAAAGAGGCACACTGGTAAGATTCTTCCAATTCCCAGTCTGTCGAAAAACCGTGGGAAGCAAATGGATAAGACGAAGACACGAAGTCAAACGCAAGGATCATTCAGTCACGTATCCGCAAACATGCTTGTTTGTTTGCTGCATTTTCATAAAGGTTAGTAAGGAAATAGTTACAATTATTTATTTATTTTTCTGGTTTGTGATACTACTCTTAGCATTAAATGTCAAGTGAGGGTTGTTGTGCTAACTGTTTAGAACACTGATAAGGAGCATGGAAAAGGAGTCAGAAGGTCAGCAGGTCATGCCTGGCACATTGATACTTGGGTCAACTTTTGGATGTTTCCATGAAGTGACATGACAAGTTTTAAATCTTTTTCTTTCCAGAAATTAAAATAGTTTTTCGGCGCAGTTTTAAGATTGAGTACTGGGATGTATTTCTCTGATTTTAGGGAAGTAACAGAATTCACTCAAATAAAAAGGTGTGTGCCTGAATACAGTTATCCAAAATGAGTAGTCTAATAATGCAATCTATATACATGAATTTAGTTGCTCTCCAACACTGACATATGACATACTGGACATAAAGTGTCATATCATCTAATGTGATTGCAGTCAGCCAATTTATGAGATTTTGGAAAGTGATGCTGAGTGGGCTTCATCTTTATGACTGGGGCACGCTGAAATCAAACCAATGGACAGTGCATGGTCTGAAAGACAGCGTAAACGTGTGCAGCAAAGGAAGTTTGTTCGTATGCAGCAGGAATCTGAGACTGCAGCCAAGCAGGATGAAGAAGTTGGAGGCCATCATACAGGGTGATTTAAAAAGAATATGCCAAAATCATCATGCAGTATTTCAAAAACGAAAAACAATAGAAATCTCTAGCTTGGACACAGTTGTTGTACATACCTTCAAGTTTTTATTTCATGTTTAAAAAATGCTAAATGTGGCTACCACAGTCAGCATGAGCAACATCAAGCCAAATTCCTCCCATTCCTCTTTTCCTCCCTTATCGGCTTGATGTTGTCTGTGTTGCCACCAGTAGTTGCCACATTGAGCACTTGTAAAACATGAAATAAAAACGTAAAGGTATGTACAACACGTGTCCAAGCTAGAGTTTTTCATTTTTGAAATATCATGTGATGATGATGATGCTGAAGGTCAATTTAACTTTAAGTCAACCAAATATATATATTTTTTTAATTCAAAATGTCCATTTTGCTTAAATAATTGCGCTGCCATTACAGAACGTTTGAACTCACATGACGTTTTGATACGTCAAAAGCGGAACTCCGTCATGGTGCCTACAATGTTTTAGTCATGTGACTGCAAAAGAGCAATTGACTGACTCGACCCCTCCCTACCTGGAGTTTGATGTAACTAACACGCTTTGCTTCCGTGGACCACTGATCTGAATATTAGTACAGGATCTTAACTCCAAAATGTGTAGGAATCGTGCATTTTGCGATAAAAGCGTGAAATTTGTTACAGATATAGCCAAAGGCATTTAGATAAGATCAGGATATGGAGGCATCATGAATTTTTAACACGGTGCCCATGGCAGCCATTTTTCAAAATGGCCACCAGCAAGACATTTTCGTCCAAGGGATCGATATATAGTATGAAATTTAGGACTTATTTACTATGCATAGTACTTGACAAATTATGGATATTGAACATGTCGAATGAAAATTCAAAATGGCCACCGACTGGTTAAATTTGGACAATCTCTGCCAAATTATAAATTTTTCTTGATGCAGAATTTGAATTAGGAACTTCAGTATCTCTAATAAGCTTGTTTCTATCTTATTGGACTCATATTAAGCCAAATCTAGTGTCCATCAATGGAAGACTATTCACACCCCCTTGTTGTAAGCTTGCATATCAGGGCACTCTGCAAGAAGTTTCTCTTTCAGCCATGTAGAGTGAGCTCTTTTGTCAACCTCTAATCCTAGCTGTTCCAACCGTGACTTGTAGAGCTGGGAAAGTTCAACTAGTCTGAATACAAGAGCAGACCCATCATGCTGTCTGGTCTCTTCTATATAAAGCACCAGCTCGAAACCACAACAGCAGAGGTTGATGCTGCATGTCCTTTACCATTATTGTCAAGACCTTCTACGTTTGCCCTTCTGGCATGATGACAGTATAGAACCTTAGAAGACATTTTGCATGATAATGAGCTTCAATGGCCACCTGTTCCCAGCACTTCTGTGTCTTGAACTAGAGTTGCTACAGGACACATTCGATTGTCCAATTGAAATGTTGAAGCCACGTGAAGGCCATCAATGCCAGCAGGCTGTCTGCAGAAGATACAATGTCCTGTCTGATTTCAGGAGTCCAGCATCTTCCAATTTGCAATGTAGAAGGTAGCTGGCCAAGTTCATAACTGGATCAAGTGCTCTGCAAGTGAACTACCGGTATATCCACTCCCCTTGTCTGCTCGTTTGGACTGCAAAGGACATCACAATGCCTCTGCCGTGTGTTCTTGGCATATATTTCATAGCTTCCAGTCGGTCTTGGCTGTGTGAGAAGTTGATGATCCTTGACCATCAAAATTTGAATTTCTTTGACATGCTGGCAACAACAAAAATAAAGCCATTGTTGTTTGCAGTAAGGTTTATCCTTTTACCATTTATCTGTTTACCGTTTATCCTTTCTTTTCTTTTTTTAACACATTCAAGTATGGGACTCAACTAGGTTCGGATAATGAAATTGCCCTACACCAACCCTGGTAACAACATGAAAGTTGTTACCCTTACCCTTGGCTCGGCTCTCACAAGTATTTGGCCAGTGTATGAAATATGATCCCACCGTGGACATAATGTTAAGCGCTTGTAAGATGTGAGAAGTGGGTGGTTTTGTGGCGGGGTGGTCACTATTTTATAACAAGTAAAAAAAACAAGTGGACGTTATGTGCTGCTTTGAAGACCCCATTTTTCTTTTATCGCTCAGTTCCTTCGACCCCAATAGGCCTATTAGATTTGGCAGAGGCATCTTTTGTTGAATTGCAGTTATAATTCTTTAATAAAAATAAATAAATTCAAGTTTACTCCCTTAAACATCATTAAGCATATAATTTACACATGTATTTAAGGCAAGTTGTAAAATGTCTGAAGTCCTCTTGCTTATGTTTAACAAATTTAAAACATCATAAATCATGCTGTTTCTACTAAGTACTGTCTCAAATGTTCTCCAATTGATACTGTAAATGTATAGGATCTATGCCGAGAAACGTTTCTTGGGAGGAGCAATATGGCGGCCTCGCGACTTCAAAAGTCTTGGTCTATCGGCTATCCAGTCAAATATTCAGATCAGTGCCGCAGACACACTTTTTTTTATTTTAATTTTTGCCGCGGACACACTTGCCAAGCTTCTGCTTTGAGCGTGACATCACTAGATGATCTACCGGATCCAGCGAGACATTCGGGACAACTGATTGTGATACTTCTGCCGCGAGCGTATGCTTCGAGCGTAACATCACGAGTACTCATGGGCCGGAGTCAACAGAAAAACACTTATGCAAAAAACGCCTACAGAAGGTGACAAAGCAACACAAATACAAGGCAGCTCCAACAAGTCATGACAACAGTGGGCTTTTCAAATGAAAATTCTCAGACACCAGTAACCTGTGTTGCATTTCACCGACATAGTACCTTGGAGGCTCGATGATGAGCCACTTTCAGGGTTGGCTGGGCTCTATGTCTGCTTTTAAGTAAATATTACTGCGTCCATGGGGCATTGAAATTATGGTAAATACCACATGTCGAGTAGAAAATTGCATGTGAACGCCCCCTTATGTCGAATTTTCCATTGGACAACTGGGAATTTATTTTGATACCTGAGTTTCCGAACTGAGAGAACTTTTCAAGTTTCAACATGGTAGAGAGTGCCGCAGGATTAGTGAATGGTAAGAGATATTAACACTTATCAGGGTGTTGTCGGCCGCTAGCAGTTTGTTTAATAACCTGCACAATTACATAGCATACACAATTCCTGTCCATTACAACTCGTTATTTGCTGTAATTGTTTGGCTTTACGAGCAAAGACGACATCAGCTGCCCTTGTTGCTCCAAAGCACATGAACAGAACTCAGTCATAATTAGGAGTGTCCAAGTGGTAAGGTCCATCTTTTTAGAGCACGTGAAGGCAGGGTAAGCAGGAGAGTGCGTTTATACTGTATCTACAAGAAGATCTTCACTAAATTGCTGTTTATGGCCACTGTGAAGTGGGCACTTGCAGCACCGATGACGTCCGTGTCGTGTGTCACCTTTTGTAAAAACAAGGTGCTGCAATAGGAATGAGTTGTACAGTTAGAGTTGCCACCTGTCCAGTTTTTTCCAGAGTTGTTCTTTTTTTTACCAGCTGTCCTGGGAAAATAAAAATCTCTCCCAGGACACAATTTGTCCTGTTTTTTTTTTTTTTTAAGAAGAATGCAAAAAGCTCATTTGATTTCCTTAATTCTGTAGTCTAAAAATGTGCCCTGTGCTACTGTGGAACGCTTTGTTACCGAGCGTGTCGCCAGCACTTTGGATTACCATAACTCTGGCACCGTTCGTGCTATCTGAAAAATGATAACTGTTTCTGAAAGCTAAGCCCTTGTGCTTTACAGAAAAAGTACTGCCATTACGGTAATTTCAGTCCTCCTCTCACGGAAGCCAGGGAAGTCGGTGAGTCATGACAAAAGAGTGCAGAGAAGAACAGCGGGATTTTCAGACATTTTTACATCAATTTCAAGAAAAAATAAGAAGCTATGTATACCAACACTTGTATCACATGGTGGCTTTTTATAGAACCGCACGTACTTAATTGTGGGTGAGATTTTTCTAGAATAGTACAATACAGGTGCTCGTTAAAAAATTTGAATATCCTCAAAAGGTTGAATACTTTACATAATTCCATTCAAAAAGTCCAACTTTCATAGATTATAGATTCAAGGCCCACAACTCAAGTGATTTCAAGTATTTATTTGTTTATTTTTACATTATTTGGGCTTCCAGCTCAAATAACCCACGAAAACACGATGTAAAAAAAGTATAATAATGTGAATCACCATGCATACTTCCCAGTCTTTTGCCCTCGTTTTCCTCTTGTAATACAGTACTATTGTTGGGTTCATTCAACCTAGAACATTTAATAAACAGACATGGAAGGAAGACAAGAGATATAGGCTCGCGAGGAGAAATGAACAGAGATGTGCTGTTTGTAAGCCTCCTGCTCATTTCTGCACACTCTGTCGTTTCTTCTCCTTTTATTTTGGTTGACCTACCACATGGATATTACTGCTCTGAGGGATTTGGGGGAAAACGCATAGCAGAAATGTGACAATCGTTTACACAGGCAACAATGCAGATATTCTTTAACACTAAAAGCTTCTCAACCATAAAATGTTCCGGCCATTTGTCTTGTGATGTGATGAGGGCACATTTTCTTGTCTTGTGACTGCAGTCGACTCCAACTCACACAGTTCAAACAGAGGTCACAATGTTGAATACATTTTTTACAATTAATAAAAGACTAAATATGGGATAACTAATGTATACATTTATCTGACATTTCCCTCCTATTTATCACATATTTGCTCAAATTCTCATATCACCTATCAGTCACTTCAGTTAGATTTTCAACAGTAGGATCATTTAAAACATACCAATACCATGTATTTGTTGAACAGGCAAAATATTACCATCATAGAGCATAACATAATATTTTTTCTCTCCATCATAAAAAAACGTATTAGTGAAATAATCATCATCACAACAATATAATCCAAAGTGTTGTCTTCAAGTGCAATCAATGTGTTGTTGCTCTAATGTGTGTATATTGTCCTATGTTCGCAATCCAGTGCGCACGATGTCTGGTGCTTCTGTATGTAATATTCAGCATTAGTTCAGCCAGATGTCTCTCCTCCCCCTCAAGATGGCCCCAAAAACAAAAATCAAAACAAAAAAAAGCCCAGAATGAGTCCGATCGCCTCTTACCCTCCGTTCGATTCCGGAAAGGGACTCGATGTCTCCTTGATTTGTCCCTTCTGACACTTCCAGCACAATGGACAGGCCCTAGACAGCGGTTACCAAAGCTTGTTAGGAAGCAGAATATATAGAAACATGATATATTTACACATTGCTTTTGCCATAATAATAATGTCCATAGGGTGTTTTGCTGGAACTCATTTTAAAATGTTATCAGTACTTGGAAATATTCAGATTTTTGTTCAATTCAATAAAATCCATACACACTAACGGAAATTGTAGAATATTAGAAATATCAAATCCATATATAACAAAACTACTACAAACATAAAAAAATGAAAAACATTGAAAAATGATATGTAGTTAAGTGTTGTTACCATGTTTACCATATCCCGTCTTTTGAGACATTCATGGCTCACAACTCAAAGTTACTATCCACTTAAACAAACTTTCACTACATATAATTAATTATTAATAACACCTTAAATTTACAGAAATGTTTCTAATTGGTGCACTACAGTGTTCCCTCGTGTGTCACTGGGTTAACATCCTTTATTTTTCTTAAAAATTACACGGTTTTACAAAAAATCCACAAAATCAGCAAGATTTTTTTTTTTTAAAGCAACTGCACAGTTAAAAAAACAAAAGGGACCTCGAAGCCGTTTCTGCTCGGGCCCTAATTTGCGAAAGAACACTGTAGTTTACATGTCTTGGAGGGGCAGAATTTTGAGGTCTGGCTATAGTAGACTCATAGGCAGGCACTTTTCAAAACTAATTGTATCATACTAAATCTTGTTTTGCTTATAAACATATAGCTAAATTCAATGTAATACATCTTTCCACAGTTATATGTAAGCCACGATGCATATCAATCATCTTGTAAACAATGAATTTATAATACTGGCTTAAGTTCTACTTCATGTTTTCTAAACAAAACTAAAGTCGTAATTATATAAACTAACTATCAAATCTTTGCTCAAATGGCTTTTTAATATTTTGGTAAAGCCAATACTGCCATTGTTCAATTTAATTCACAGATTGCATTTTTTCACATTTATCTATCCATCAAAATTTGTCAGACATTGTCTTTGTTGTTGGCGTTTTAATTCAATTTCAGGAGTGGCATTGTTATCTTAGCATAATTATCCAGTAGCCAACAAACTCATGCAATAATTGCGCAGCCCCAAAATCAATCCATGGGTGTTATTTAATTTTAAAATAGCATAATCAAAAACAACAAAAGCTCATATCAGGTCATGATTTCACCCATGGGTTTTAAGATATAATTTCGTGTTTTGTTCTTCTTTTGTCATTGGTTCTCCATAATAACCGATTTACAATCAAAACATAACCTAAACATTACATACTTGTTGCACAAAAGTGTAATATAACTTTAATTTCAATATTCTCCATTTTTTAGTAAATTAAAGTTTTTGGTTTTTTCCCCCTTTTTTTCGCGGTTCAATTCATTTTGTAATTGCTTGGGAGGGTATTGTGGGACATTCACAATATCCTTATGGTAACTATACTGTATATATATCATCTATGTATATATGGATGTATCTTTTCCTTCCAGTGTAAATTTAAACCAGAATATACAATTTGGGTGTACAGTACTGTTATAGTATTGTTATTCATTACTTAAATTTTCATCAAGAACATCTTGCTTCAAAATCCAAATTATTTAATAATGTGTGTCTAGTTAATACATTTAGTACTTTCAATCAGCACTCCTGCCTTTAGCAAGTCCTAGTCAAATTCATCTCTACTTCAGCATCTTACTTCAATATTGTGTTGTTCCGATTAGAATCTGCATGAGTCACTGTCAAGTCTGTTAATACATGCAAACATCACAGTAATAAAACTTTAAAAAAATGTACCCCCTAGTAAGTGTTTTCAAATTTAATCAATAAGCGTTTAAATCACTACCTGCCAAAGTAATAGTAAATAGTCCATAGCCTTATCGAGTACATAATCGTTTTTTTCTGTTAGGAAGTCATTGCAACTTCACCTAAAAGCGTCTATCATTTGAGTAAAAAAAAGGCCTTCCCCATTTGGCAATTTGCCCAATGGTGCCTCTATAAATACTTCACAATAGTCATAGCCGAAAATCATCATTACTTACTCAAAGCAAAGTTTCAGATTTCTCTAAACTTGTATTTAACAAACCAGATTTACATTATCTATGCATGCAATAATATATATGTCATTATCTATTTTCCATTTCTATCATAAGTCTTTTATACGGGGTGGACTATTGCTAAATTCTTGTCCACAGAAAGTGGAGGAGGAGAGTCACAGTACAGGATCAGGTTAATGAGGGAGAAACCTTTTGGCTGTCCCCGCTAAACTTCATTACCTTCACTCTTTTATCTTTTAATTTCTTAATCAATTCATTAGTTCTTAAGATTATCAATTTTCCATAAAAATCATATTTTACCTATACATCACTAACACAGTCGTCCTTTACCGGTTATCTGTGTTTTTTCAACTCCTATAATAATTTTGAACTATCTGTATTGTACTTTTGAGGGCAATTTCTAGCCCAATGTCCAATATTACACTTCCATCAAACATCTTCATTTCTTGTGGACTAATTACAGATCTTCCTATTATTTTCATAACTTCTTCTTCTTTTGCTACTTTGACCTTTTCCTCTGTTTCCGAAATAACTTACTACCTCTTCTTCTTCTTCTTTATCATCTATCATTATTTTGCTCACACTCTTTCATCCTACTTCCGCACTTTTCTTTTACTTAACTCTAATATCATTCAAATTTCAACATACTGTTTCTTCTTATTCATTTATTTTATCAGTTTCATTTAACCTCAGATCCCTTATAGCACTTAAGAACTACATTCAGTTATTAAATTCAATGTTATAACACCTTCTTTTTGAAGTTATTTAAAAATAAAAAAATTAAAAAAATAAAAATAAAAATTCACCTACGCAATCATCAGAACTCCACATATTTGCCTGCAGTTTAATCTATTTTTTTTTTAAATTGCCAATCAAACCTAGAATATAAATTGTGTAATTGTGTAATAAATAAATTACATTGGTCACCAATCATTTTCCTACTACCTGTACTCTTGTCATATTAAGTTTAAAAGAAAAATGTCAATTTAAGGAACAACAGCACACAGCAATTTTGAATATTTCTTCATCAAAATCTCCTCTTTCATCTATGGCCCTTTGTTAATTACTAAGTATTAACTTATTTTTATCCCTTACTTACTTCCTTTTTATTGAACTATTCTCTCTCTTTTCAAACACATCTAAACATGCATAATAGTTATCTTCCTGCATGCCTCCAGGACACATTTACAATAACTAATTCCTCTCAACAAGGCAACCCAACCGGGGTCTGTGCAATTCTCACCTCCTCCCTCTCTAAAGGGGTGAATGGCCAACAATCAGCAGGCGTCGATCAACTCCGCTACAAGAATGGCCAATCCAACTGCTCCACACAAGCATGACACAAGAACAAGCATGGACCGACCACAGATTTGTCACCACTCACCAGATGGGCGTAATCATAAACCACACTCAACCCCCTCAGAATTAGTCACCGAACAAACGACCCCCCCCCCCCCCCCTCTTAGTACATATATTCACCATTCACAGCAATGCAAATTTTTACTTACTTTTAATTAGTAATATTTCATAATAACCCTCTTGAGTACCAATCCATCCAATTAAGCCCCGTAGTTATTCAAGTTAACCTTATTCAATCCCACAATGTTTTTATTAGGCCCGGGTCTTAACCCCTGACACCACCCAAAATTTCTTATTTCCACCGTTTTGTTATGCAGTTAAGTTAAACACTATCTAACAACCACCTTATACACAATTCAAACCCTTTTAGACGTCATCTTTAGATAATATGACACACAGACACATACAGTCAAATACAGTAAGAAGCAGTACTCATACACTTTTACACACAATACACTTATGCCTCAATATCAGTAGGCTGTTAAGGCTCAAACTTTTTTCCTTGTCTTAATCTTAGCGCCAGCTCAAGTCTCATTTCTCTATCTTGTTTGGTTTTCGGTTCACGGGCAAGTATTTCAACCCCCCTATTTTAGAATATTTGATCCAGTTTGTCAACACCTAGGGTGTTCTAGGGATTGATATGTTTGAAAAACAGGGTGACAATAAATTTTTCACTGTGATAATTCTCAAGCTTCTACCCAACAGGGCGGAGAATTATTGCCTTTGCTTCCACAATGAGTTGTCACTTACAATCCTGTTTGTTTAATATGAAGTAAGTATCAAGCAATACTACACTTCCATTCACTTCACACACTCTCACAAGGCCTTTTTGTCAGCGTTTCACGGAATTTAAATTAAATACGTACACGACTCCGGCATCGTCTCTTTACACGGACGTTACAGGGCTCTGTTCCCTTTCACTGCACTATTGCGTCAGTACCTTCGCGCAATCTTTTTCACTCACACTTTCCCCTGTTCGTTTTCTTTCGGGTAGTGAAAATGTTGGTTATCTGAATACAGGCTGGAGATTGATGAACAGTTCCTTCAAAGCTTTTATTTCTACAGAATATTCCGGGCACAACTGAGTTACAGACAATGGCTGTAGCATCTCACAAGTGCGAATTTACAGAGGACTTACAACATTCTTATACTATCTTGAAGGCCGGTACCACAAAGTTTCCAGTAAACAGTTCAACAAAGTTAACCGGACCTGCACGATAACATTCAAGGACACTATCATTTGAGGAATAGAGGAAGTTATTCAGTCATGACTACACCTGGCAGAGTAAGCGAAAACACTCAAGGCGAGGATATATCCGCAGAACAAAGCTCTACTGAGGAAATAAGGAAATTAAAACAGTTATGACTAAATCTGGGCAGAAGACACACTTCAGACTGCTTCAATTAAACAATAAAAACAGAGCGACCAACTTACTGACAGCTCGTCATCGTCATTTTCAGAGTAAAGACAACTCCATAGTCCAATGACATCACACACGCACAGTCAAAAAAGGGGATGCCGGCAGTCAGCTGTCACGGATTGCGAAATTCACGAAAATATCTCATTTTTACGAGGCCTTTTCATCACACTTTCACCAAATTAAAAATTTAATCATATTATTTGTACGTGGGGACGTGACAAATGCAGATAATCAGTGTAAACCTTTCCAATTCACGGCCTTTCATATGCAAGTCAGTGTTACTATATCGCTCATTTTGCACATTATCACACTTTGTATTTGGACATAAAGAAGAGAAGATTAATTCAGCACGATATGATATATCATGCAACTGGATAAAGGACTGCACTGTAAAAAGCCTGAGGGTGTGCTTCATGTGGGAATACATCGTGAGGAATCTTTGCTTACGTTTTATATCTCGCCCCCTGAAGAGCTTTCCAGTTGTCTTTTTCTAACAATGAGGAAAATAGTGACTACTGGCGCTGATGGTATGGATGGGAATTGGTTCTCACACATATGCAGAAGGTACTTAATAATTAGCGCTGATATCAAAATTATTACTAAGGCTTTCACATCTAGATTAGAAACAGTAATCTCGACAATTATTCATAGCGACCAAACAGGCTTTATTAAAGATCGTCACTCTACTAATAATATTAGGAGGCTCTTTAACCTTATTAGCATGTCACAGCGGCATGATGAGAAGGCAGTTATTATATCGTTGGATGCAGAAAAAGCTTTTGACAAAGTTAACTGGTCCTTCCTCTTTGCTGTTTTAAATAAATTTGGCTTTGGGAAATCATTTATCCACTGGGTGTCAGTATTATATGATTCTCCCAAAGCTACAGTTACTACTAACGGGATTATATCTAAGAGCTTTATTTTACAGAGAGGCACAAGACAGGGATGCCCACTATCCCCTTTATTATTTGCAATATTTATCGAGCCACTTGCAATAGCCATACGCCAGGAAAGAAGGATTCAAGGAATTCACTCTGGGGTAACAGAACATAAAATTAATCTATATGCCGATGATATTTTACTTTATTTAGAAAACCCGGCGATTTCGTTAGGGGAAGTATTTAACTTAATAACTAAATTCTCACAGTTGTCAGATTATTCTATTAACTGGATAAAATCAACACTTCTACCTATTACAGAAAATTCATGGAACCCTGCAAGCCAGGACCCACATTACTCATTTCCTATAGGTAATTTAAAATACTTAGGCATAAAAATCTCACCTAAATTAACTGATTTAATTCATTTAAACTTTTCTCCACTTCTGGATAACATTCATAGTGACTTGGAACGCTGGAATAATCTTCCTATTTCTTTAATAGGACGAATAGCCACCGTTAAAATGAAAGTTTTACCTAAAATAAACTATTTTTTCTCAATGATTCCATTTAAACCTACGGCTAAATGGTTCCAGTTGTTGGACTCAGCCGTTACAAAATTTTACTGGAAAAAAAAAGAAGCAAAGATTAGTCTATCTACTCTTCAGAAAAGTAAATCCAAAGGTGGTCTAGAGGCACCAAATTTTATGTACTACTATATAGCTAACCAGCTACAATATATCGTTCTATGGGCACAACCCAACAGAGATACTAACTGTTGGCTGGAACTAGAACAGAAGGATTGTAATAACCTCAGACTTCTAGATTTACTCTTTATTACAACATCGATTAAGCGACATAATTGTTTTAAAAACCCAATGATTTCCGCCACCCTGACTGCTTGGTGGAAGGCATTAGAAATTACAAAAGCCCAAGTGGAGCCCTGTGGGCTTTCTCCCCTATGGCATAACCCTGACTTTCGAATTAACAACCAAACGTTTTATTTAGGTGTGTGGGAGCAGAAAGGAATCACACATCTTCACCATCTCTTCTCAGATAATATGTTTATATCATATACATCTTTGCTCCAAAAATACAAAATAACAAACGGAAATTTTTTACATTATCTGCAAGTTAAAAATATGATAAAGAAACAAATTCCAACACTTCAGGGTACGCTCCAACCGCCTGGCTTTGCTAAAGATATTACCAAGCTTTCTCCGACAACAACAAAAAAACTTTCAAAAATATATAAGTTACTTTCATATACGGATAAAATGTCTTTACCCATCTTAAAATGGGAGACAGACTTGTCTATAGCTCCGGAATCTGACTTTTGGATTCAAGTTTGTGAAAATGCATTTAAAATGACAAAACACACAAATTTACAACTTATCCAATACAAAATTATCCATAGAACATACATTACTCAATATATGATGAAGAAAATGGGGCTCTCCGACTCCGACATTTGTCTCCAGTGTTTACAAAACACTACAGACACTTATTTTCATGCTTTATGGTTATGCACTCCGGTTATGTATTTCTGGACTAAAGTCTTAGAAAAACTTTCCGCTATCTTGGACTATAGGATACCTTTATCTCCAAACTTGTGTTTGCTAGGTGACCTAACAACAACTGACCTACCACATAAACAATTTCAATCTACACTTGTAGCCCTTACTATCGCTAAAAAAACAATTCTTGTTAACTGGAAAAATAAACAAACTCTGAATATCGACCAATGGTCTAACCTCCTCATAAATCACATTTTAATGGAAAAAATATCGGCCTCAAATAAAAAACAAATATCAAAATTCATAGAAATATGGTCTACGTATATAGAATATTTTAACCTAATTCTGGTTATTTAATTCTGCCTGTTAGCGAGAGCCACCACATCGTGATAACTTACATTGATGTCTCTGCATTTGGCAGTTTGTAACTAATGGTTGTGTTTTTATAGTCAGGAACCCAGTTGCTGCCAACAGGATCGAGCAGATTCACCTCCAATGGGCACTAAGGGCTAATATTCGGATTCACTGCATGCCAGGGGACTAACTCTACAGGTGCTGTCCCCCCTGGCTGGGCGTGGGCGGGTCTGCCCCTCTGTTGGCTGCTGGGTGGCGGCTGCGTCTTGGTCGTTCCCTGGGTCTCGTGGGGGGTGCTGTGTTGCGGGGCTCTCCCTGGTGTCCGGGGCGGCGCCGCCCCGGCGCGGTCCGTCGCTCTGGGTCCGGCGACGCGGGTCGGGGCCTGTGGGCCGCCGGGGTGCCCCGTGGTTCCCTCTCCCTCTTCACCTCTCCCCGCCCGTCCTCCGCCTCCCTGTCCCTTCTCCCTCGTCGCCCTTCCTCCTCCTCTCCCCCTCTCTCTGCGGCCCTGCCGCTGCCTCCTGCCCTTCCTGTCGTCTCCTTCCCCCGTCCCCTCCCCCTCCCCTGTCCGCCCTCCTCCCCCTCCCCTAGGCCGGGGGTTCCATCCGTGGCCCGGGTCTCGGCGCTCCGGGGGCCGGGGGAGTGGGCGGGATTGGTGTTGTGCCCGCCCCGCTCCGGTGGGCCTCCGGGCACTTCGGGCGGGCCCCGGTATCCGGGGGGCGAGCCCCGCCGGGGTCCCGGTGGGGTGGGTGGGGGTTATTTGGTGGGCGGGTGCGCCTCCCCCCCCCCCGCCCGGTTGGGGGGGGCCCAGCTGGTCGCTCCTCTTAACTCACTGCACTAGTTTTGCACAATACATTTTAGGGCACATAACACACTTTGGGGGGGAGTGGGGTGGGGTGGAGACCCTCTCCGCCCTGCAGCTCCCCTCCAAATTTTAATGCACCACACAACTGGGGGGGGGGGGGGCATCGGTTGGGGCAGGTATGGAGCAGTGCTGCGGTCGCCTGTCCGTGTGCACCCCCCATTAATTTATTTTAATGCACCACATACGCTCATTGACATGCCTGAGGGGCGGGGGTTGTGGGCCGGTGGGGTGCCTGGTGGGCCTGCAGTGCCCCGTCCTGCTGCGTTGGGTTGGGGGCGTGGGCCGCGTTGGGGTGGGGGGCGCTCCTGCTCCGGGGTTTGCTCTCCGGCCGGTGGCCCCTGCGGGGCCCGGGGGTCGTCCTTTGGCGTGGCCGCGGCCTGGGGGGCCCTGAGGTGTTGCGCTTGCTCTGTCCTGGCGGGGGTCGACGGCTCCCCTCTTTGGTGGAGATTTTCATGCATGCTAGATCCACCACACCAGCATCTATCGAGACTCAGACACAATTTGTTTCTCCCTCAGGTCATTGATTCGGTGGAGGCTGGTGTCTGTGGATCTCACTCTGCTTCGTCTGTCCTTTCTACCTTTCCTCAGTTTCTCCTTTGGGCCCTTGAGGTTTCCCTGATTTGTTGGAGTTTAGATGTCTCTGGGGTTGGTGAAGGTTAGTGGCCCGGTGGGTGGTGTCTGGTCGGTGCTGGGCTTCGCTTTTCTTTCTTTTCTTTGGTCCCCCTTCGGGTCTCCTGGCGGCCCCACGACTCTAGCTGGATTTTGAAGTGTTCGGTTTAGGTGAACCGTATGGGAATTCTTATATATTTTTTTTCTTTCTCACGCACGCATGCACGCACGCACGCACACACACACGCACGCACGCACAAACACACATACAAAAAAAAAAAGAAATAAAAAGGGAGAACAATGATGATGACATTTCAAATGATCAATACTGAGATCTCCCAGAAAAAAAAAAAATAATAAATTGCGTTGGTGCTAGTTTGTTGCGGGTTGTATTTCAATCATTTTTCCAACGTGACGTGCCGATAGCCAGGCTGACGCCACAGGGCGTCGGTCACATTCACATCAGAATGGTGTATCGAGGCCTCTAACACTAACTTGACACAGTGGCTGTGATTACGCTTTAGGCGAGAGATGACAGTTGCGAGTAAGTAAGTAACCCATCAATTAATTGTTGCACCTGTAGTTACTTTAGCATGATAGTGAACGTGTTGTTCTAACTGTTCTTACACCATGTAAATAATCTGCATGATCATGATGTCTACAGTGCATCTCTAAGTTATCAAGCGTGATTCATTTGTTGCACATTCCTATACTGGAAAAATGTGATGATGACCCTTAGTCTTACTTTGACAGTACAGAACACTTCACATACTGTATATTTGTTCTGAAAATATGTCATAACATAATTTTAAAAAGTGATATTTAAAAGGAGTCCTGTAAAAAAAAAAAGAAGCAAAGAGTTTGTATATTCATTTGTATATTTGTATAGCAGTGATGTCTCTACATCAGGCTGCATTGTTGGAAGGTACAATTGACAAATATAAATATTCGAACCTCTGGAGTCACATGTGGTCAGCTATATGTATAAGTGTATCAAAAAATAAATGAAATTCAGTTAAATATTAAAATATACTTGAGACAAAATACTACACGTAGCTTTGCAGGAACACATTTCCTGTGACTTAGATGATCCTGCTGCATTTTCTAAATGCGCTCCTCAGGAACACCTCTGTTGCGTAAAAATGCCCACAGACCATCATCTTGTGGGAGGCCAGGGGTTGAGGATCCAGCCATTGCAGCTAGCACTACAAAAATACAGGAAAATGCCAAATCTATATGAACAATAATTTCAAAGTCAACCTTACAGTAAATATTGTGCTCACTCAAATCACCAACCAAACTGGTTTGTGTTGTGTGTCCTTTTGTGATGAAAGCCTTCAAAGTTTATTCATTAACAATAATATTATATTAATAGTACATTAGACTAAAGCCAACATATCAGAGTAGGCTTTTAGTAGTATTCTTACCATTGTTATTATTAATGATTAATTAGAGAATAATTTATCAGGATCAGGGCTTTGCAACGTTTCCCATCGTTACATGCTTAAAACAGGTGTCCCGTGCTAAACAATATGTTACGATTCTCATATGAGCCATAATAATAATTAACGTTATTTAGGGTGGCCAAATGTGTTTTTTGGGGGGAAATGGTTACACTAACGACGTTATCTCGTTAAGCATAGTGTTAGCGTATATTTAGCATGTAACGTTACGACGTAGCCTACATACGACTCATTCTACCTAAGGTACGGGAGCGTAGTAGTGCATACTGTACTTGCATACAAACGACGTTATGACGAATGGCTCGTTCTACTTTTGTCAAGTGAAGGATGATCAATTCCCAGCGGGAATCACGCTGGGCATTGCATTAAGCAAGCTGTTAGCTTACTAAAATCATGCCGATCGAATGATATGTACGTGTACTTGCATGCGCCATAACATAAAATGAAATACCTACCTTACACTAAGACATTAATAATAGTGTGTGTGTGTTACTAATTAAGGTACATTACCATAACTGAGCCAGATAGTCAGAAAGTACGTTGGAGATATGCGGGAAAGTGTCCGCTTCCGCTATTAGCGAGTCTCCAACAAGTCACTTATAATAATTAGTAATTTTTTTCAGTTTTTTAAAATAATTTTTTATTTTGTTTTTGTAAATAATCCCCCCCCCCCCCCCTTCCCCGTTTTTCTGAATAATGGCGGTAATTTTTCCGCGTTTTTCTGAATAATGTCTGTACTATATATGTCTATCAGTATTATACGGAAGCGTATTGCATTTAGCTTTGTTTTTTTTTTGTATTTTTTTCTGTTTTATTGAGTACTGTATGTCATGTGTTGTTTCATTCTGCCCTCTTCTGGTCATTTGTTTCCTGTCTTCTTCTTTTTTTTTCTGGAGTGTCGGTGGGCGGAGTTCCTGTGTCTCAGCTGCAGGCAATCCTAATCAGCAGGCTATTTAGACACAGGACTCACGAGAGGAAGATTGCCAAGTTATTGTTCTTGCTGCTTGCCATTGCCTCAACATTTTGTTACTCTCGCGCTTTTACCGCTTATCTCCTAGTTCCTTCCTGCCAGCAGTACCTTTTGTCTTCTGTTGTTAATTGTAAGTACTGCTGTGGTTGTTGATTTGTACGTACCTTGTGTAGGTCTTTTTGTTTTCATTTTTAATCTTAGTAGCCTATCTTTCTCCCGTGGTACTCCGCCCACCTTCCTTGGTTAGTTATTTTGTTTTTCTGTAGGTACACGTTGACCTTTTTGTCACGTCGCTTTTGGTTAGTGTTCAGTTATGCGTCAAGCTCCTTTTGTTCAATAAAAACTGTAAACCTTGCCCACCATTTGAGTTGCATTTGAATCTTTCACCTGCGCCTTTGCGCCGCCTAACAGAGTATTTTTTTTCCTCTTATAAAATAATTATTTTTCTGTTTTTCTGAATATTTTTTATTAAAGGGTTTTCCCTCAGAGATTAGAGAAAAAAACACATAGAGAATACACATTCTTTCCTTTATTGAGAGCCAGTAAGTAAACATGACCATCTTATTGCATATGGAGGTATACAGGAAAGTGTCCGCTTCCGCTATTGGCGAGTCTGCAACAAGTCACTTGGAGTTCAGAGGAAAAAAAAGAACTCCAGAAAACACACCAGCTCTGTTTTTCGGAATATTTTTTTTGACAGGAAAAAAAAATTCAGTAAAACAAAAACTGAAAATAAAAAATACTCACAAAACAAAGCTCTCCCCAAAAATTAGTCAGAAAAAGTTTTTTTTTTTTCAAGTAAAATGCAATACGCTTCCGTAATATTACTAGTATTTCCGATGTTAAAAATTTGTAAGTTAATATTTTTCTTTTGGTTAAGAAGACAAAGCTAAAAGTTAACCTATGGAGGATCATGACTGTGTTTTGATAATGGTCATGCTGATATAAAAGGGGAAACATACTGGACCTTTATCAGACAGTTTCAGAAATCATTATTTATTGCATAAATATGCTGATGCATTCATTCTGTTTGCGCAGGTGCCAGCATGCAGTCACACCTTGGTTTACCCAGAGGACACTAGTGGCATGTCTCTTTGGTATACATTCTTGTCTGTGCATGCGCGAAGACACTTTGCATGCTGTTCAGCACCACCTCTGGCAGTCGATGAGGGACGAAATAGAACTACCTATTGATCCATCTATAGATGGTGGCAAATGGTATGACATCTAAGCGGGGATCAAGTCCAGCAACTGAAGATCCTTGCAGTGCTTCATGTTTGGAGAGATTTTCACTGTACCGTAGCCCAGAATATGAATAAATTATGCTTCCTAGACATCTTTCAATTTTGAGTTTGAAATATTGAGTACAAGTTAAACCATATCAAGAGTTATTGAAAAAATGATTAAATACTGTATTCAAAGCGAAGAACGTGCCATCCAGTAAAAAAGATGATTTTGAAATGTTTTATTTGATGAAATGTCCAGAAGAGCTGTTGCTGCGTCTGTTGCTGTGGTTGTGTTAACATTGATTAGAAGATCAGCTCTCATCCTTCATCCCTTGGCTGCATGCTCATCATAGTCACCCTTTTGAGGGCAATATTCTGCACCTAGTAGCAAGATATTCAAACTTTTGAGATTTTGTTCACTTAACAACAACCCATTATAACATTTGTCCTAGTTACTTATGTTTAACAAAATGGCTTGCTGACACAGTGATACTGCTCACATCTCTGACACTGACAGACTAGCATGTCAAAGGCAGAGGTGCAGAGTAGCCAATATATATACTCAAATAAGAGTAATGATACATTGGAAAATTATATTAGAAATTAAAATGAGTGTATGTAGTAAGAGTTAAAAAAAAAAAAGTAATTGCAAAACTTCAGTACTGTGAGTAATGAGTAACTAACATAGGTGCCTGATATACTGTTTGCAAAGCATACATGATTGTAAAGTTCCTGAAATTTTGCAAGGAAGTATGATAATCTAGAATATGCAGGTTCAGGTTAAAATAACTAGCCGCTTAAAGATTTACTCACAGGAAAAACATGTTTATAGCTAATAGGAGTACAGATACTGCAATATGTTACTGAAGAACAAGAAAAAAAAATTATAAGGTATTATAAAGCTACTCTAAGATGTACAATTATTCAAAAAGTTACCCAAGTTAGAAGTAGTATTTATGTACTTGAGTACTGTCCACTTCTGGTATGTTTATGTTGCAGTGCCATGTCCTGCTGCGTTGGGAGCGCAGGTCGCGTTGGGGTGGGGGGCGCTCCTGCTCCTGGGTTTGCTCTCCGGCCGGTGGCCCCTGCGGGGCCCGGGGGTCGTGCTTTGGCGCTGCCGCGGCCTGGGGGCCCCTGAGGTGTTGCGCTTGCTCTGTCCTGGCGGGAGTCGACGGCTCTGGGGTTGGTGGCCTGGTGGGTGGTGTCTGGTCGGTGCTGGATTTCACTTTCCTTTCTTTTCTTTGGTCCTTTCTCGGGTTTCCTGACGGCCTCACGACTCTGGCTGGAAGTGTTCGGTTTAGGGGAACGGTATGGGATATATATATATTTTTTAATAGGTTTTAGGTGAACTAATGAATTCGCACACACGCACACACACATATTCACCCACATACAAAAAAAAAAAAAAATATATATATATATATATATATATATATATATATATATATATAAAAAAAAAAAAGGAGAGCAATGATGATGACATGTCAAGTCGGTAAAATTACCGAATGAACAATACTGAGCTTTCCAGGGGAAAAAAAAAGGTTATGTTCTAAAACAGGGGTGGCCAAGTTCGGTCCTCGAGAGCCCACTATCTAACCTGTTTTCCACGTTTCTTTCTACTAATACGCATGATTCATGATCAGGATCGTTATCAGGCTTCTGCAAAGCTTGCTGATAAGCTGATTATTAGATTCAGCTGCGCTGAAGGAGGGAGACCTGGAAAACAGGCTGGATAGTTGCTCTCGAGGACTGAACTTGGCCACCCCTGTTCTAAAACATCCAATACTAAATTCTACAGCTCTGATACGTCAATTTATATCAATTTTCACAACTAAGCTGCAGTTGCCTCCGTAAGTAAACTCGAGATCTGTTTGCATTTTTTATTCACCATGATGGCTCGATAAACATACCTGCACAGACATTGCAATCGCTGGTTATTGGGTTTGAATTTTCAGCTGTTGGTCCTTTTCCATCAACGAAACGTAGAGAGCACATATATATAGGTGCCTTAGGTCACATTTTTCACTCTTAATCTCTCCCGGGCCATGGTAAAGTTATGAAGAACTGCCTTCATTCGATTACGGTCACCATATTGCCAGTCTACGCTAGTAGACATCAAAGCAGCAGAGGTTTGTTGTAAACATACATCTATATAGGATATTTATGATGAAATAACGAGTCGATATATAACTTTTGGCTCGTAAAAATACACGTCCCAGCCAGTGTACTGCCGAATTGTTTTGTCTTAAAGCAAAATAGCCGCTGCACATAAGCAATACGATGCTCTGACAACTGACCGTAGACGGGCATAGATCGTTGCATATGCGACATCCGGGCCATTGAGCTGTCACCCAAAAACAACCAGCCAATGAAAATGCATTCCCTATTAAGCCCACCCACCCGTGAGGTTTGTGGCAAAAGTCTGAGCCTCAACGCATAATGAAACGCAAACGAGGGAGCGTAAGTGAGAAATGATGTCATCGAGAGCAAACGTTTTTCTAAGTTGTAGTTTTTGTCTGCGCTTCAAAAAAATTAGCTTGAAGCAAAAATATTTTTTTTACACTTAAACAAGTTTTGCTTGATTCTTTTTAGTTTTGTTTACGCTTCAAGAATTTTTGCTTATTTCTTTTTAGATTTGTTTACTCTTCAAGAAGTGTTGCTCGATTCTTTTTGGCACAAATCTGATTCCATACTCCTGCAGGTTTTGGAGGTTTCTCATTTCCAACTCAAGCTGATTCCAATCAACAGGATCGTTATCAGGCTTATGCAGCGTTTGCTGATGAGCTGATCACCTGACCGCTTCCGGTCGCGTTGGCGCAGCACGTCTGCGACACGGGCTCCGTGGAAAGCTGCAGTTCTTTTTAACCTTTTCCTTATTTAACTTTTAATTCTTAACTTTTTTCAATTATGAGCCACTTGCTCAATCTGTCCGCGAGTTACAGCACACGTTGGGGCTCCGAACGGCGTGTGTAAATAAAAGAACAAACAAGAAACGACATGGCTTTGAAGAGATGTTACTACATCAGAGACGCGCTCTGGGCCCTCCGCTCAACAGGCGACACACCACCCCTCGACCTGCCGGAGGACATTCGGCGAGCAGACCCGGGGAAACGCCGCCGGAGGAGAGGACAGCGAGGTGGAGCACGCCAAAGGCTCCGGAAAAGAGGATACAGGCCAGCGCTGCCGTCCTTGCTGCTCGGCAACGTGAGGTCCTTAAAGAGCAAGCTGGATGAGCTGAGGAGCCTCACCTCAGCCTGCCGCGAGCACCGTGACGCCTGCGCCATGGTGTTCACAGAGACATGACTCCACAGCGACATCCCAGACTCTTTGTGTGAGATTGAGGGATTCTCACTCATTCGCGCCGACAGGACTGAGACGTCGGGAAAAAGCAGAGGTGGGGGCGTCTGTATTTACATTAATGACAACTGGTGTCGGAATTACGCGGTGCGGCTGACCACCTGCACCCCCGACGTGGAGCTTCTCTGCTTGAGTCTGAGGCCGGGTTACCTGCCGAGGGTACGTTCCGCCCAGCGGGAACGCCGCCAGCGCCGCCGCCTTCATCTCCGACTGCGTTCAACAACAACTGCGACGGTGCCCGGATGCCCCGGTTTTCATCTTAGGAGACCTCAACCACTGCAAATTGGAGCTGTCTCTCCCGGGTTTTCATCAGTATGTAAAATGTGGAACAAGGGGAGACAGAGTCCTGGACAAATGCTTTGGGAATGTGAAGAACGCATATGTGAGTAGAGCCCCCCCCCCCCCCCCTCTCCAACTCAGACCACAACACAATTCACCTCATCCCAACCTACAAAACAGCTCTCAAACGCAGCAAACCACAGAGAAAGACTGTTAAAATCTGGTCTCAAGACAGCATTGAGACCCTTAAAGGATGTTTCCTATGCACGGAGTGGAATACCTTTCATGGGCTGGATGTGGATACTGCTGCTGTGACTGTAACTGACTATATTCATTTCTGTGTGGACAATATCATACCAACAAAGGAAATAACTGTTTACCCCAACAACAAACCGTACATTACTAAGGAGGTTAAAGACTGTATTAACCGCAAAAAAAGGGCATTTAAGAACCAGGACAGAGCCCAGTTCAAACTGGTTCAAAAATAACTCAAACACATGCTTAAAGAAGCAAAAATGAAGCACAAAGAGACTATAGAACAACACTTTGCTGCTAACAACTCCAAGGAAATGTGGGACACCATGAGGAGGATCACCAACTTGACTCCTTCTCAAAAAGGTCTCAGCACCCTAAATGACCTCCAGAAGGCAAGGGAGCTGAATGACTTTTATTTAAGATTCGAAACCCAGGACTTCTCCTCTGAATGTGGGGAGGTCCTGAGGTCCATTTCAGTGAATGAGCAGGACTCAAGGCTGGTCATTCATCCCCATGATGTCCAATCTGCTTTTAGGTCTGTCTGCACAAAAAAGGCCTCAGGACCAGATGGGATATCTGCCCTTCTGCTAAAATCCTGTGCAGAGGAGCTCACAGCAGCATGGCAGCCCATCTTCCAGAGATCTGTGGACTCACACTCCATTCCCAGTCTCTGGAAAAAATCAGTAATCACCCCGGTTCCTAAAAAACAATGTCCTGCGGTCAATAATGACTTCAGGCCTGTGGCTCTAACTTCCATTGTCATGAAGTGTTTCGAGAGGCTGATGGTGACTCGGCTCAGGGGGGAGGTGGATGCACACTTAGACTCCCTTCAGTTTGCCTACAAGCGGGGTCGCGGCACTGACGATGCTATCAACAGCATCACACATCTGGTCCACAAACACCTAGATGGCCCGAAAGCTTATGCACGTGTGTTTGTTGACTTTAGCTCAGCGTTCAACACAATGCAGCCGCACCTGCTTTTGGGTAAACTGAAGGAGATGAATGTGAACCCGTACATCTCGAGGTGGTATCACTCCTTCTTGACACAGCGCACACAGCAAGTCAGGGTCAACAGCTCCCTCTCGGAACCCAGATTGATAAGCACAGGCGCCCCACAGGGCTGCGTCAGCTCCCCGGTCCTCTTCACGCTGTACACAAATGATTGTGTGACATCACACCCAGAGAACTTTATCACTAAGTTCTCTGATGACTGATGTGCTCAATGTGGGGAAGACAGAGGAGGTGATATTTGATCCAAAAACTGTTGGTGACCACAGGCCAGGCGTCATTAAAAGCAATCACATCAGCCAGGTGGGTTCATACAGGTATCTGGGGGTCCACATCGACAACACACTCAGCTGGAGGGTACATGTTGGAAGTCTCTGCTCCAAACTCCAACAGCGTCTCTATTTCCTACGCAGACTTAAGGTCTATGGAGTGGAGCAGAGGATCATGCTGTTGTTCTACCGGGCTGCATTGGAAAGTATCATCAGATACGGCATTGCGGCCTGGTACGGCAACCTGACTGTGCAGTTAAAGTCACAGATTGCCGGTCTGGTGTGGACTGCCATGAACATCATGGGGGTCAGGAATCATCCTTCCCTACAGATGCTTTATGAGCGGTCCGTCACCGGACTGGCACAGAAAATTGTTACTTTACCATACTCACATTCTGCATCATGAGATCCAGCTACTGCCTTACGGCAGGAGATTCAGGGCCCCCAGAACCAGGCTGAACCGCGACACGAACTCATTCTTGCCGACATCCATCAAACTGCTTAACAACCGACATTAACTCAGTGCAATAAGATATATGGTGCAATGTTGTGTGTGTGGAATATTGGAATATATGCAGCCGTGCTGTACATACTCATGTGTGTGTATATATATATATATATATATATATATATATATATATATATATATATATATATATATATATATAGGAGTGTGTGTGTGTGTATATGGGTGTGTGCAGTCCTCATGTATGTACTTCTCTACACGTATATTTCTGTGATGACTTCTGGGAAGTCTTCTACTTATTGCTGCACTTCTTATTTAATCTTAATTTTATCTCTTTCTATTCTGTTGTTTTTTTCTTTACTGAAAACTGCAGCTGGACGGAGTCCAGGAAAAAGTTCCCCACGGGGAAAATAAAAGTACAGTATATCGTATCGTATCGTATATTAGCATATTTAACCAATTAAAAACGTCATCACAAACTTTTCTTTTCAATAAAATTTTTACGTAGGGCCCTACCTATCCATGTTTACAGTGTACACATTTGACCAACTGTCCTCAACTGAAAGAACATTTTGCACCGCAAATGCTCCTTAAGAGAATGTGATGTCATAAATCGTTAACATTCTTTGTCAGATATATGTTATGTATTGCTTTATTTGAATATTTTTCTAGGTTTACATATCGTCACCCTCTTAAAAATATTTCCTAAGTCATTTTTTTGCCTAATTCAATTCTTTTAAGAAGGCGTCTATTTGAAATACATTATTAAGATACACTTTAAAGTAAAGTGTTTTTTGTAAATCATGAGGTTGATGTGAAAGATTACTGTTCAGTTACACGTTCAGCCATATTGCCTAATCTTAGATCAGACTGGATTGTTTATTACGGGGTGTAGTGGATAGTGTTACAGTGGTCGGCTTGCAACCCAGAGGTTGTGGGTTCAATCCCATGCCATTGTGACCACGTTGAAGTATCATTGAGCAAGATACTGAACCCCCAGTTGCTCCTGATGTTGCATCGTCAGTAGGTGAATGAGTAGTCGAATGTTAAGCGCTTTGAGGGCCTTGCAATAATATAGTATAATTGCCTAAGTCATCCATCCATCCATTTTCTTGACCACTTGTCCTCACAAGGGTCACGGGGGGCGCTGGAGCCTATCGCAGCTGGCTTTGGGCAGTAGGCGGGGTACACCCTGAACTGGTTGCCAGCCAATCGCAGGGCACACAGAGACGAACAACCATCCACACTCACAATCACACTTATGGACAATTTGAAGTGTACAATTAACCTGCCACGCATGTCTTTGGAATGTGGGAGGAAACCGGAGTACCCGGAGAAAAACCACACGGGGAGAACATGCAAACTGCACCCAGGAAGGCCGAAGCCCGGACTTAATCTCACGTCTTCTGCACTGGGAGGCGGACGTGCTAACCAGTCAGCCACCGTGCCGCCCTGCCTAAGTCTTTTCTTTTTTTTGTCCAAGTCATTTTTTGCAATTATTATTATTTATTTATTTATTATGATGCGAATGGTTAAATTTTTTTGTTTCCTGAAAAAAATGACTTATTTTAAGAAGGCGTCGATTTACCATTTACAAGGACAAATAAAATTTGTAAAAGATTAATTTATCTTGGGGGGGGGGGGGGGTGTCCAGGGTGTTTGGGGGCCTGGGAGCGGCTGTGTTGTGGTGGGTGGGGGGTGTGGATGGGGGTTGGGCGTCCCCGTTCTGCTGCGTTGGGCTGGGGGCGCGCGCCGTGTTGGGGTGGGGGTGCTCCTCCGGTTTGCTCTCCGGCCTGGGGGTTGTGCCTTGGCGCTGCCATGGCCTGGGGGGCCCTGGGGGTGTGTGCTTGCTCTGTCGACGGTCGACGGCTCCCCTCTCTGGTGGAGATTTTCATGCATGCCAGTTCCACCACACCAGCATCTATCAAAATTCAAACACAATCTGCTTCTTCCTCTGGTCGTTGAATCGGTGGAGGCTGATGTCTGTGGATCTCACTCTGCTTCATCTACCCTTCTTTCCGTTCCTCAGTCTCTCCTTTGGTCTCTTGAGGTCTCTCTAATTGGTTGGAATTTAGACGTTTCTGGGGTTGGTGAAAGATTCTGTTAGTAGGTGATGTCTGGTCGGTGCTGGATTTCACTTTCCTTTCTTTTCTTTGATCCTTCCTTGGGTCTCCTGACAACCTCACGACGCTGGATTCTGAAGTATTTGGTTTAGGTGAACGGTATGGGATTTTTAAAAGGTTTTAGTTGAATTAATGAGTACACGCTTACACGCACACACGCACGCACACACACACATACACACACACACACACACACGCACACGCAGATACAAAATACAAAAAAAAAAAATTAAATACATTAAAAGAGAGAGAGAGAGCAATGATAATGACATGTCGAATCGGTAAAATTATCGAAAATTACCGAATGAACAATACTGAGAAACTATAATTCAAGCAAAAATGTCATTGATTTTTGTCTTCAGCAATTGATTTAATACATTTGCCTTTGATGTTGATTTAAAAATTTAAAATTTTTCTACGATTTTGCGCAATAGTATCTCAGTATTGCTCATTTTCTCCTTAGAGATCTCCAAGTTATCTCCAGTAAGTCTTAGGTTTGACTCCCCTCTATAATTGCAACGTCTCCCTTACTTCTCCTAGTGAATTTTAGGAGAAACAAATGAGAAACGTTTGAGCCAAAAGAGAGAGTAAAATGAGACTGTGGTGAGATTCTCAAATTTGTCTCACGAGACAGCAATAAAATTTTCCTGTGCGATATTTCCGCTTAATAATGACCTACCAACTTTTAGATCATCAACTTTTTTTCTATTCTTTTTTACTTAAATTTAGTAGCACATTATTGTATTCTCTAGAAACATAAGTGAGATTTAAGACAAATCTCTCCCCATACATTTTGGAATGACCGTCTGTTAAATATTAGGCAACCTCCTTCTCTATCCACTTTCAAAACCTTTCTTAAAACACATTTGTTCTTTGACTCAGCATGAGACTCACCATTGTTTTAGTGTTATATTGTGACTGTTGTATTTTTGGTTATTAATTTATTGATATGTATTTTATTTACTTATTTACCTACTCGGACACCCCTATACAGCCCATTTTCCATGTCTGCCTCAGCCAACACAGGTGATTGAAATGATCAGCTAACCAGCAAGCTCTGGAGAAGCCTGATAACGAACCTCACCTGTGTTGGCTGAAGCAGAAATAGAAAACAGGCTGGATAGGACCCCTATTGTTGAGAACTACTGATGTACAGTTTTTTGTATGCAGTGATGGCTGTTTTATAGTGCTTTATAAATGAAGTTGAGTTGAGTAGTTTTTGGATTGTGAGACAAAGGGATGTCAGAACCACAGTTGTGATTTTGCTGACTAAAATTACACAATTGAGTAAGCCCCGTTTGTTAAACTGATCACTAGGAACGGCAACTGGAGTGTGCAGTCAGTCACTTCGATTAAATTGCCTTTACTTACTTTAAGCTCTCTCAGTCTCTCGCTGCTGCCACTAGCACTTGTTAGCATGCTAACGCTGTTAGCCGCCCTAAACGCTGGCAATAAAATGTCAGTGTAATTAAGTCTTTTTTTAAGCACCTTTAATTCAATTCCAAGATGACGTCACAAGTTAAAATGGCAGTCAATTTGGTTAAATCTTTTTGCTCATTAAAAAGCATTGGAATTTAGATTGTTGTAATTTCATTTGTGAGGATTATTTAGATTTTCAAATGTGATGAGATGTTGTTTGACTACTTTAACAATCTGTGTGGTTCAAATAACACACAGGCAAAAGCAATACGAAGCACCTGTTTGTTTTCACCGTATGAAGGAAGCATTTGCATTGCGTTGTATTGGGGAAGTATCAGAAATGCCCGGATGTTCGGAGAGTACCAATTTGTGTTGTTGATGTCGGTCACAATAGTTTATGCCGACAATGGGGTATATGCCATGAAGAAGGACTTCCGACTTCCGAGTGTCACAGACTTGCGCTGTTCCGGTTGCTGTTTGCGACGTGTGGGCCGGGTCCTGGTGCTTGCGCTTCCGCCCTTGTGCCCCTCGGCTGAGCATTACCGTCGATGGGTGCGAGTGTGTAGTGTGTCCGTCTCAGTTCTCAGAAGCATTTCAGAGAGCTGAGACGGTTGGGGGGCGCAGGGGTGGTGGTGCGAGTGTTGAGACGCGGACTGTTATGTCGCAGCAGTGGCCGGCGTGGGTGTGTGAATTAAGGAAGTTAGAAGTCCGTGGCATCTACCCCATATGAACGGCTGACACACATTCTGCAAGACGAGTTAAGTAATCTGTTGCGCCAGGACGAAGGTTTTTCTATCAAACACAAACTAATGGAAAAACTAAAACTAAAATTCAAAAAACAATTTCGTTAACAAAATAAAATAAAAACGAAAATGCCTTTAAAAAAAAATGAAAACTAAGTGAAACTACATTTTATGTTTACAAAACGAATTCAAACTAACTCTAATTATAGCTAAAATGTCCTTTATTTTAGTCTTTGGTAATTAACTCTTTCACTGCCAGACGTTTTCAGAAACGGGATGTCGCCAGTGCCAGCCGATTTAAGCATTTTGACTGATCTTTCAAGGTCCACAGAAAATGTTGTGTTTGGACTATGGAAACACATACTACCAAATGAAAGATTGAACTCTCATCTTTCATCAGAAAAAAAAGTTTCTTTCTACCTTATTCCGTTCTTCAGTAATCAACAATAGAAAATGGTTAGTTTCACCGAAATGCTCTGTTTTGAAACAAAAAGCGGAGAAAAAGAGCTTTTTGTGAAACGATGTTATTTCATGCACTCTAGTGAATTGTACACTTCTTTTTGTCCATGAATGATGCCACAAACACCTAAATAGTGCTTTACTTCTGTAAAACGCTATCACCAACAATGAAAAACGTGTTTTTTGGTTGCAAAATGCTTTTATTTCCATTCAACAGTGTAACAATTTGACAAAACAATTTCGCAAACTATTTACAAATGTGTGCAACTGTGGTACTATTTACAATTATGTGGATGTTTCAAATACAGTTTTTCTTTTTGTAACGCTCCCATGCGTGCAAGGAGACGCAGCAGGATTTGCACAACAGATTAGTTTCACTTGCGATGGCTCCTTTTGCGTGCAGACGTTACACTTTCTTGCCGGCCTTTTTTTCCGGGGAATAGCAAGCAGCAGACTGTACCCACTACTCCGATGAATATGCATTGGACTCGGGGCACTCTTCGTCGTCCGATTGAACGTCCGCCTGAGCGTGCTCGGTTGTGCTCCGTGTTTTCCGGTGTTGGCATCGCTAGCCCGTGAACCTTTATGACGTCGTCATAGCCGCCGCGTCAGCGCTTCCAACTTCGGCGTCAACCTCGGAGTCACCATCATCATCATCGATGATGATCATCGTCGTCATCAATGTGCTCTTTAGCGTTGGTCGATGCCTTTCGTCTTTGAAAAAAATTCCCAAGTTTGAGCTGCTTGCAACCGGTCGCCATTGTTGGCTTCTTCAGCCATCTAGCTCCGCCTCACGTCTTCTACTGCCGCGTCAATGCTTCCAACCTCGGAGTCACCCTCATCATCATTGATGATGATCATCGTCGTCATCAATGTGCTCTTTAGCGTTGGTCGATGCTTTTCGTCTTTGAAAAAAACTGTTCGAGCGTGAGCTGCTTGCAACCGGTCGCCATGTTCTCTTCCCTTCCCCAGCCATTGTTCCCTCTAGCTCCGCCTCACGTCTTCTACTGACGCCTACCCAATCTTGTCAAAAGAGAGTCATTGCTGCCATCTAGGGGCCAAAAATAGTCATTAGGCTAACTAGATCTGCTTGAAACTTTAACCACAGCTGGCCAAGGCTTTCCTCCAACCGTTTCAAAAATTTTTTTTTTTAAAATTGGATGACGTCTTTTAACGTCATTGGCGGCCCTCCGTAGGTTTTTACTTGACGTCTTTTAACGTCCATGGCAGTGAAAGAGTTAATGTAATGCATGAGCCTTTGGGGGTGTTTTTAAATATGATTTTAAGTACATTTATTTAATCAGAATAAGGATGTTTGAAAGTGTGACGTCACTCCTCTGCGACAATTTTGCCTGCTTGATTAATTTTTCCCATTTAACTCAACCAAAATGCAACGCTAGGTAAGGAATATTTTTTTTTCATTTTACCATGGTGTTCATAAAACAAGTAGGCTATTTACACATATTTAAAAAAAAAAAACTAATACTGAAACTAAAACTAAGTATTTTTTTTAAATAATAAAAACTAACAGAACCACCCTGAAAACTAATTAAAACTAACTAACGTTGATTAAAAAAAAAATACCTGGATGTGGTTAAAAGCACAGTACAGGATTTTCAGTCGCTGGCAAGGCGAAAGATGGGGGATTTCCAAATGACACTGTCTTTGCGGGGACTCAGGTCTTTTTAGAAGGTAGCTTTCCTTGCTCAAATAAAAAATAATTATGCTCATGTTAGGTATTAGAAAATTGTGTGGTAGCAATAAATAGCCATCAGCTTGATAGTTCGCCCTTCCAGACTGATCTAACCAGCCACACGCAACACCCTAAAGTTGTGTTCTTTCTTGTTTACGAATGCTTACAACCACCGTCTGCTGTTAGCATACTTGAGAAACGTTACAGTGCTGTATAAAGAAAAAATTGAAAATAGCCACCGGAAACAATGTAATTCAGTCCAACTGCGGACGCCTTGGACGTCCGGATTTCACGATAATATGCACTTGGCCTCATGGGAAATGTGGTTCTTTCAAGGGAAATTAAAGGGAAAACAATACCGCTTTTGTCCAAAGGTGCCGCCATAATCAACGAAAACCAAATGCTCATTTGTGCTACTTTAATTAATAGATACTCTAAATTGTCCCTGGGTGTGATTGTGACTGTGGATGGTTGTTTTTCTCTGTGTGCCCTATGATTGCCTGGCAACCAGTTCGGGGTGTACCCTGCCTACTGCCTGAAGCCAGCTGGGATAGGCTCCAGCACCCCGCGATCCTCGTGAAGAATCAGCGGTTAAGAAAATGGATGGATGGATACATTTAAAAAAACAAAACTCAAAACTAAATAAAAACAATGAAATAAAATAAAATTTCCAAAACTATATTAACCTTGCCCGGGACAGGCGACAAGCTACCTGGAACAAATTCAAAATAAAAGTGTCCCAAGGCATTGCGCTCCACATATTTGATAAGGTAAGCTTTATTTTGACGTTGGCCTTCTCCCTGCATTGGTGGCGTGTTGCCAGACAATGTGTCAAATATTACCCACAATGTAAACTGTTTACTTCGCTGTAAAATCGGGAGATTAGCGGGAGACATCACTCATCAGGAGAAAAGTGGGAGATTGGGTTTCAATTCGGGATTCTCCCGCCTGAATCGGGGAAGTTGGCAATCTGTGCACCATAAAATGATGACTGTACACAGGTGTAAAACCAAGGCCCAGTGGCCACATGTGGCTCACGAAAGCAAATCATTTGTCAGCCATCATCCCTGCTAAAATCCGTATCAAAATTTCAAAAAGTCATACGCAATTAATAATGTTGAGATTTTGCAAGAATTTTTTGTGACCCTTTTTACAGTCATTTCAATAATTGAACAAACTATTGGAGCAAGTATAAAACACTAAATTAAACTTGACCTGGTAATACTACCTGTCACCTGTCGCTAGCTCAAAGCCACCGTCATGGTCGCTGCAGTTCTACTGAAATAAATAGTTTTTTTTCCATGAAAATTGGCTCATTTTTCCAGGTAGACAAGGACGCATGGAAAACCTGCCTATTTTGAAATCCCAACCCTAGTTTAAGCAAGGTGGGCCTAGTAACGTTGTGCACTGGTGACTGTACACAGGTGTAAAACCAAGGCCCGGCGGCCACATGTAGCTCACGAAAGCAAATCATTTGTCAACTTTCATGAATAACTGAACAAACTATTATCCTTGACTTCTGATTTCAAAACTAGTAATCTGACCATCAGCTTGTTGTGTACGTATATGTAATAATTCAATGAGACGAATAAACATTTATTTGGTTTCACTGTCATAACAGCCTTCGGAGGTAAGCTCTAACTACAAAGGGCCCTGAGCTAGTGTTACAGCACAGGTAGTTACACACAATTACCCCCGCCAAATCTCCACTCAACTGGCATGGCATCTTAAAAGCGCCACCTTTTCAGTCGTGTGTTCACATCATGGAGAGAAAGGCAATTGAAGAGCAGTACTTTATTCAGGATCATAATCAAGTACGCTTTTTCATCTCGCCACAAAGAATCAAAGTTTCTCCAAAGTCAATTTCAATCAATCGTTCATTCACTTACTGAAGTTCACACACAGAAAAGACAACATGGAAAATGTAATAATAATAATTTGAAAATAGAAGAAGATGAAGGGACGGTGCATATGAACAGGCATTTACATGTCAACAACATGCCAGATTATAGCCATCAGATCATTTTAATCTGCAGCCCCTTGTCAGGTTGATGAAACATTTTAAATACAAATTCAATTCAATTTTTCAATTCAAAAATGTTATTTAATTCTTTAAAAGAAAAAGAAATGGAAGAAGACAGAAAGAAGAAAAACTTATATCTGTCCCTAATCAACACACACACACAAAATAAAAGGAAAAAAGGTCAACACCTTAGATAAATGACAGCAAACAGTCAAGACGCTTTCTGAGTAACAAACAAATTAATTAAATATAATGACCTTGTACTAATTATATTTTTTCAGAAATTGTGCTTTTATACATAAAAAAAAAATCAAAATGGACTGAGATAATTTTATAATCCAGATTGTTCCACAAACTGACAATTTGAGTTCAAATACATCGTTCTTTTTGTTTTGTTCCGTATTTAGGTTTGGAAAAAATATCTGTTCCTCTTAAATTGTACTCAATTTCCCTTTTTTTTTTAAATTTGATTTGCAAATTAATTGGTAAGATTTCATGATGGGCTTCATACATTATTTTAAAGCGGTTAAACACCATCAATTCATTAAATTAAATTAAAAGTTGTATGAATATTGCATTAGTGTGGTCTCTGTATCCACAACCAAAAACAACACAAATAGCACGTTTCTGTAAAAGAAAAATGGGTTCAGTGTAGGTTTTGGCTGTGCTATAAATTAACAGTCCTAGTACAATGGCAGCAAAGCTAATAACTAGCAGCGACAACAGCTCATACCAAAATAGCAGACCGTCACAGAAGTGTTCACCAAACTCACGCCGTATGACATTGGATCCGCGTTAAAGCTGCCAAGTAGAAAGTTGTTGACTTTTTCCATAAACACCGCCATTGCTTGCATGTATGCAAATTGTAGCGAAATAGTGGCGCAAAAAAATACAAAATGTGCAGTTTTGTTTTTATTTTTACAAGCGACCTCTGTAGGTTTTGTGAAATGATCAGGCCAAACTAATACCTTAATGCCAATTTGACAAAGGACGCGCGCGAGCTAGGTTGGACGCGCGCGTGCAATGGACGCATAATGACGGGTTTTTTCACACGCTATTAATCATGCAGCTTTTTTAAAAGACTGTCAACATTGACCTGTCCTATATACATATCTTTTGTAAAGAAAAACATTAATTATAAAACCGCAAAACAATAACAAAAGTCACAGTTCAGTTTTCAAGTAGTGTATAAAAAAAAACAAATGTCTTAAAGCTGCAATATGGAACTTTTTCCCCCAAAATAACTTTACAATAAGCATTTATTTGACCATTTATGACTGAAATGCCTTCTAATTAGTAGATTAACACCTTAGCTGTTCACAATTGGTACTTGGGTACTCCTGCAGGCCTCTGACCAATAGTTTTCAGACTAGATTCGGGTTAGAATTTCCCGCACCCTGTCTGCGGATGGGACGTAATGTGCGTGGTATGTATGTAAAGAACGGCATGTGCAGTTTCATTTTTCATCAGCAGGTGGCATTAGCAACTCAAAATGGAATATTCTACATTCAGTAGGTTTAAAGAGCACACAACTTGGCTGGTATAAAGTCATGGTAAAGAAAATAGAAGAGAAGAGCATGGAAACACAACGTTAAAACAAACTGCTAAGTAAAAAGCACCTTTTATAAATTAAGGTCAATATTCTAACAAGTTAATAACCCTTGTGAGTGGATCGCGGGTTATGTAGTTTCCTATGGTCTGAACGAGCCTTGAATGCAACACAGACTTACGCACGTTAGCGTGTTGTTTTCTGGCATGGACAGGTAACTTTTGCAAATTAGCATTAAGGTGTTAGTTTGCCGCTTGGCCTGGTCATTTCACAAACTCTACAGAGGTCGCTTGTAAAAATAAAAAAATAAAAACCTGCACATTTTGTATTTTTTGCGCCGCTGTCACTATTTCTCTACGATTTGCATACTAGCGAGGAATGACGGTGTTTGGGGAAAAAGTCAACAATTTACTACTTGGCAGATCGTAACTCTGATCCAACGTCATACGGCGTGAGTTTGGTGAACGCTTCTGTGACGGTCTGCTGTTTTGGTATGAGCTGTTGTTGCTCCTAGTTATTAGCTTGGCTCTCATTGTATTGTTCAGGACGCTGCCGGTGTAACCCCGGGATTACCCCGCATGCGTGTGCATTGAGTCTATGCTCCGCTCCGCAGGCGCAGCCGATTCGCTTAAATTCTATTAGCTTGTTCAAATTACACCGGCTGCATGTGCGCTGCGGATCGACTGCGGACCAGCTGCGTCGTACCGGAGCCCGCCGCAAGGATAGACCTATTTTCTATTTTTGCCGGACGACGCATCTGTCGGCATCCGTCAAATGGCAAACTAGCACAGAACACATCGAGCAGGACAGGAAAACCGACGCAGTTTCAAAATAAAAAATTCCGGTTACTTTTCAGAATAAAATAACCGCTAAATCCTGATTTGATTAAATTAGCAATGAAAGTAATTTGGATCTCAACATCCAAGTGAGACCTTATATTAGTGTTATGACGTTCACGAACGAGTCATTCATTTAAACGTTTCTTTGAGTGAACGATGAGAATCGTTAAACTTTTTTTTTAATCAAGTTTAAATCGATAATTTAATTTTAATTCCATTCACTTTGTAAAGGGTTATAATTAAAATTAATTAGATATATTATTTCAAGTATTACTATAATATAATGATAATAGATAATAAAAGGTTGAAGGCTGCATTGTGCAGTCCCACCTACTTCAAATCGGGTTATTTTACTTTACTTTGCACAACAATGAAGTGTTATTTGCTTTCCAGTCTTCTCGTTTGACTTTCACTTTACCACAATTTCCTCCTCTGTGGGTCTCTAGGGAACCGATGCATCTTAATACCGCTGTCTGGTCATTGTGAGCAACGCCATGCTGAGCAACAAGGCATGAATGGAACATGAAAATGGAAACACCTATTGCAAAACACTATGCCTGTGTCCAAATTCACAATGCTGGGTATTCCGATGGCCGAATTTGTCGGCTGCATGACGTCACTCCCGGCGCGACTCGACAACATGCCAAACCTAAATGAGTGTTGGTCAAAGCGCGGCGAGTGACGTCATGCAGCCGACAAATTCGGCCTTCAGAGGACTCAGCCTTGTGAATTTGGACACAAGCTATGTCTCCTTCAGCCAACACAGGTGAGGATCATTATCAGGCTTCTCCAGAGCTAGCTGATTAGCTGATCATTTCACCTGTGTTGGTAAAGGGAAAATGGGCTAGACAGGGGTACCCGAGACGTACATACAGTAGGTAAATAAGTAATTAAAATGAATATCAATAAATTCAGTGTTTCCCACAGATTTGAAATATACTTGGGTGAGTGGACTCTGGCAGGGGAACGGGGTGGACGGGGGTGGGTCTCAGTCCTGTTACTACGTCTCTTCTAGCCTCACGATCCACAAAGTGATGACGAAGTAACGTTGTTGTTAACATGCGGTATATCCGGTCGTGACACTTTAAAAAAAATAAAAAATAGATTTTTAATACATTTTCTTGAAAACTACTTGGATGGGGGCCAGTTTAATTGGGTGGCCCACACAGGTATTAACATGGTGTGGGAAACACTGAAATTAATAACAAAAAATACAGCAGGCACCACAAAACACTGAAACAATGGTGAGTCTCATGCTGAGTCAAAGAACAAATGTGTTTTAAGAGATGTTTTAAAAGTCGATAAAGAGGGAGGTTGCCTAATATTTAACGGAAGGTCATTTCAAAATATATGGGGAAAATTTTGTCTAAAATCTCACTAATGTTTCTAGAGAAGAGAATAATGTGCTACTAAGCACTATTTAAATTTAAGTAAAAAAGAAGAGAAAAAAAGTTGATTATCTAGAAATGAAAGTTGGTCAATCATTATTAAGTGGAAATATGTTTTTAATGTCTTCTGTATCCATAATTGTTATTTTACCAAGCAAAAATATTATATTTTTATCCCGATTATTCAATATAATTTTCTGTAGGATATTAGAATACCAAAATATTCGATAGCTCCAGCACTAGAGGGAACTGCAACCCGCAGCGCTATACTGGTTCATACATAACATAGATAGATAATGAAAGAGATGACCAGACACCTGATACTTAGGGAGGACTGGCCATCAGGAATTTCATGAGTTTCCCAAATGGACAGCCCAGTCCATTTTCCGGCCAGTGGCCATTTGCCCCAGTCAATAAATATTAATCGGCACACACCAGCCGCTGCGCGCACTCCCTTCCCACTGATGGGTTGCAAATAATGGCTGGATGTCAGTTGAACAACACCCTCTCTCCCAACCCTCCAAACAAAGCAAGTAGGCTGATCGACACACCAATGAGAAAAAAAATATACCTATTTTTCACAACCAAAGTTTGCAAGTATGTCGTTCAGTCTAGTTACATTTAGTATGATGACTCACTCCTCAAATACATTTAAAAAAAATATGCCATCCATTAATACAGAAACAAGTTTCTATTTTTTTTTGTAAACCCCTCAATCATTTTTAATTGAAATTGAAAAACATTTCTTTTCCAAACTCTAATTTTGTAGCACATCAGGGGATGTAGGGAGATGAACATGATACGCTGCACTGATGAACAATGTTGTCAGGTGTCGATTGTCGACTCGAGTGTACAACAACAATGTACAGGAACTAATATGGAGGGCAATATGGTGCAAAAGTAATTTGTAAAAAAATGTTTTACCTATAGAAAAAAGTCACTCCGCTTCGTCTGTCCTTCCTTCCTTTCCTCAGTCTCTCCTTTGGTCTCTTGAGGTCTCCCTGATTTGTTGAAAATTTAGATGTCTCTGGGGTTGCTGAAGGACTCTGAGGTTGGTGGCCTGGTGGTTGGTGTCTGGTCGGTGCTGGATTTCACTTTCCTTTCTTTGGTCCTTTCTCGGGTTTCCTGACGGCCTCACGACTCTGGCTGGAAGTGTTCGGTTTAGGGAAAGGGTATGGGATTTTTTTTTTTTATATAGGTTTTAGGTGAACTAATGAATGTACGGACGCACGCACATTCACCCACATACAAAAATATATATATATAAAAAAAAAGATAGCAATGATGATGACATGTCAAATCGGTAAAATTACCGAATGAACAATACTGAGCTCTCCAGAAAAAAAAGAAAGAAAAAAAAAGTATAAATTTGTATCTGTAAAAGTCGTGATTTGTAAAAAATATGTACCTGTAAAAAAAATGTTTTGTATCTGTAAAAAAATATTTTACCTGTAAAAGTCATGATTTGTACGTGTACAAAAAAGTGTTAAATTTGTATCTGTAAAAGTTGTGATTTGTACCTGTAGAAATGACAACTTGTAGTCAAAGAAGTCGCCACTAGGAGTCACCATTTTCAATCAAATGGGGGGTGTACTGTATTTTTGTTGTATATTACTTTTAAACTATGATTTTATATATAGATATGTTTTTAGCTTGTTAAAAAGAACACACAGTAAAAATGTATCTATATACTCTAAAATGTATATACTATAAAATGGGGGTTCTATTGGCCTGAATAGGCTTCTGAATTAGACGTCTATGTTCCTTTTTAATGTTATTGATTCGGCCTACAATGTTTTTGCTCATACAGATCTAACAGTCCTGTCACCAGAGACAGAGGCAGAGTCCAGTATTGTGGCAGCTAAGACAAGAAGCCTAATTTGATGTTAATTCCCGGGCCGAATTTGGAGCCCAGTACCCTGTACGCACTAACAGTTAAAAAACAGTTTGGCTTTTTGTGGTCAAATACCCAAAGGCGTAGCTTCCCATTAGGCAAACCAGTCAATTGCTTGGGGCCCCTAGTCAGAGGGCCAACAGATTGAATAAAAAACGCATATGGCCAAACCCGCCCCTCTCCCACTAATTGCTCCTCACAGCGTGGGTGTGCTAGTGTAAACAAATAATAGGGTGACAGGAGATTCTCCGACAAGACTGACAAGATGAAGGAGCTATCAATCTGGGAGTGAAAAATGAAAGAAGAGAAGAAGAAGATAAGTTGTTTCTGACTGTGTAAGGAGAGACTTTCAGGGCTGGTTTTAATTTCAATCGAGCACAGAGAGAGAAGATCACTGAATCTTGAATATATAATAACTGATTTTGTACAAGCCAAATCAAGGAAGCACCACTTTTGAAAATGGCTTGGGTGTGCACTTTACTATTGTATTGCCGTTTTTATTTGTTTCAACAAGTCATTTGAATGAAGAACAATTAATTTAGTATTCGCTCTAAATTAGCAAAAAATATTGCTATAATGAAAAAAATGCTTGAGGTACTTGCTTGATGAAAAATCTCTCCACATACTTTATTGCTTACTTATTCTTCCATATTTAAGCTAATGTATTGAGGTTTGGGAAAATACTTACAAAAACAACTTGGAAATGTTATTTAGACTACAGAAGAAAGCTGTTAAAATTATGCCCAATGTTGGATTCAGGGGCCATACAAAAGCATTGTTCTAGAATCTAAACTATTAAAGCTTGAAGATCTAGTAATACTCAAATCTCGATTAATATTATATACAGCAAATAGCAATCAACTTCCAAGTAAAAATACAATCGTTGTTTACTTACAGAGAGGGTAAATACATGCTGAGGAAAGCATTTAATTTTAAGGCACAATGTGTTCATATGAACCTGAAGAGCCATTGTATCACTCGAAGAGGTGTTAATTTAAGGAGGGCAGGGAGGGAAGGGATGGAGGTCTAGCTAATGATCTGAAGTGTGTTGCTAATATATACCAATTAACTCTTTGACTGCCAGACGTTTTCAGAAAAGGGATGCCGTGGGTGCCAGCCAATTTAAGCATTTTGACTGATCTTTCAAGGTCCACAGAATTTTTTTTGTTTGGCCTATGGAAACACACATACTGCACTACCAAATGAAAGATTGGACTCTCATCTTTCATCAGAAAAAAAGTTTGTTTCTACCTTATTCTGTTTTTCAGTAATCAACAATAGAAAATGGTTAGTTTCACCCAAATGCTCTGTTTTGAAACACAATACGGAGAAATCAAGCTTTTTGTGAAACGATATTATTTCATGCACTCTAGTGAATTTGACACCTTTTTTTCCCATGAATGATGCCACAAACACCTAAACAGTGCTTTACTTCTGTAAAACACTACCACCAACAATGAAAAAGTGTTTTTTGATAGCAAAATACGTTTATTTACATTCAACAGTGTAACAATTTGGCAAACTATTTACAAATGTGTGCAACCGTAGTACTATTTACAATTGTGTGGATGTTTCAAATACAGTTTTTCTTTTTGTAACACTCCCCTGCATGCAAGGGGACGCAGCAGGATTTGCACAACAGATGAGTTTCACTGCGATTGCAGACGCTACACTTTTTTGCTGTTTTTTTTTCCCGGGGAATAGCAAGGATATACTGCAGTGTGTGTTTGGTCATGTTGCCATAAGGTCTACTCTCAGGATCATGATACGGTGACGTTACGGTGGTGTTACGTCTGGCTTCCTCATGTCCTTCAGTTCCTATACAGGGTGGTAAGAGATGTTCTGATCCATCTTATCTGCTCCATTCATGGTGGCATAGTAGTCCAGAACCAGTGTCTTCTCCGTGATCAGACTGTACCCACTCCTCCGATGAATATGCATTGGACTCGGGGCACTCTTCGTCGTCCGCCTGTGCAGAAGTGCTCGGTTGTGCTCCGCGTTTTCCAGCGTTAGCATCGCTAGCCGGTGAGGCTTTATGACGTGATCATAGCCGCCGCGTCAACGCTTCCAACTTCGGCGTCAACCTCGGAGTCACCATCATCATCATTGTCGTCATCAATGTGCTCTTTAGCACTGGTTGAAGCTTCTCTTCTTTGAAAAAAGCGATCAAGCGTGAGCTGCTTGCCACCGGTCGCCATTTTCGCTTTCTCAGCCATTGTCCCCTCAACACTCTAGCTCCGCCTCACGTCTACTACTACTGACGCGTACCCGATCATGTCCAAAGAGAGTCATCGCTGCCATCTATCGGCCAAAAATAGTCATTATACTAACTAGATCTGCTTGATACTTTCAGCACAGCTGGCAAAGGCTTTCCTCCACCCGTTTCCAAAAAAAACCCCAAAAAAACTTGGTGAACGTCTTTTAACTCTTTGACTGCCAGACGTTTTCAAAAAAGGGATGCCGCCAGTGCCAGCCGATTTAAGCATTTTGACTGATCTTTCAAGGTCCACAGAAAATGTTGTGTTTGGACTATGGAAACACACATACTACCAAATGAAAGATTGAACTCTCATCTTTCATCAGAAAAACAGTGCTTTACTTCTGTAAAACACTACCACCAACAATGAGAAAGTGTTTTTTCATAGCAAAATACGTTTATTTCCATTCAACAGTGTAACAATTTGGCAAAACAATTTCGCAAACTATTTACAAATGTGTGCAACTGTGGTACTATTTACAATTATGTGGATGTTTCAAATACAGTTTTTCTTTTTGTAACGCTCCCATGCGTGCAAGGAGACGGAGCAGGATTTGCACAACAGATTCGTTTCACTGCGCTTGCCCCTTTCGCATGCAGACGTTACACTTTCTTGACGGCCTTTTTTTCCGGGGAATAGCAAGTAGCAGATTGTACCCACTCCTCCGATGAATATGCATTGGACTCGGGGCACTATTCGTCGTCCGATTGAACGTCCGCCTGAGCGTGCTCGGTTGTGCTCCGCGTTTTCCGGTGTTAGCATCGCTAGCCGGTGAGGCTTTATGACGTGGTCATAGCCGCCGCGTCAACGCTTCCAACTTCGGCGTCAATCTCAGAGCCACCATCATCATCATCGTCGTCATCACTGTGCTCTTTAGCATTGGTCGATGAGCTGCTTGCAACCGGTCGCCATTGTTCGCTTCCTCAGCCATCTAGCTCCGCCTCACGTCTTCTACTGCCGCGTCAACGCTTCCAACCTCGGAGTCACCATCATCATCATCGATGATGATCATCGTCGTCATCAATGTGCTCTTTAGCACTGGTCGATGCTTTTCGTCTTGCGTGAGCTGCTTGCAACCGGTCGCCATTTTCGCTTCCCATCCCCAGCCATTATCCCCTCTAGCTCCGCCTCACGTCTTCTACTGACGCCTACCCAATCTTGTCAAAAGAGAGTCATCGCTGCCATCTAGGGGCCAAAAATAGTCATTAGGCTAACTAGATCTGCTTGAAACTTTCACCACAGCTGGCCAAGGCTTTCCTCCACCCGTTTCCCCCCCAAAAAAATAAATAAATTGGAGAACGTCTTTTTTACTAAACTCCGTAGGTTTTTACTAAACGTCATTTAACGTTTTTGGCAGTAAAAGAGTTAACGTCTTTGGCGCTCCTCTGTAGGATTTTACTAAACGTTATTTAACGTTTTTGGCAGTCAAAGAGTTAAAAAAATTATACATAGTATTAGTAATTTTTATTTTTTTTTCTGCAGAGTTCATTCGGTAATTTTACCGATTTGACATGTCATCATCGATGCTGTTTAAAAAAAAATAAAAATAAAAATTAATTTTTGTATGTGGGTGAGTATCAGACATTATTAACATTTTAATTCTTTATTTCATATATTAACCATGTTGAAATGTTTTATAGATGTGTAAAGTAGGTGAAATAGTGTTGAACTCAGTATAATTTGACCTTAAACTAAGCTGGTACACCTTTGTTTGGTCTAAAAATTCATTCTCAGTCTTTTGCGCACACACATTCTGTTCGTGAGAACATATTCTGCTTCGAGAGAGCACACACACACACACACCACTGACTCTGTTCGCATCATCACTCACGGCCACTCTAGATTCTGTTTTGGGAAAAGTACCCTGAGAGTATATTTTGTCATGAACACAGCTGCAACTGAGAATTCTGTTTTTCAATCTGTTTCTTCTGTTATATAACATATTTACTTACTCATGAGGGGAGGAGGAGAGGCGTTTTACTTTCAAAACTCAATTCTATAAGAAGCCCTCTTCCCCAAGGGAGGGGGCACACGGGCACCCTTTAATTCCACCTGTTACGTGATGTTGAGTGTTGCCGTGACCGGAGAATTCTCTGAAATAAATCATCCTTGCAAGGAGTTTTTCTTACAAGAAATCTGTCTTCAAGTTTTTGGAACACGCAAAAGAAGACAAATAATTAGCCTCTTTCAGTATGCGTGCGTGCGAGTCCCAGACTCCCAGACACCCCCATCACCCCCCCCCCCAACCAAGATTTAGGTTAAAATATTCTATATACGTAGACCATGTTTCTATAAATTTTGATATTTGTTTTTTATTTGAGGGAGATATTTTTTCCATTAAAATGTGATTTATGAGGAGGTTAGACCATTGGTCGATATTCAGTTTGTTTATTTTTCCAGTAAGGGCTACAAGTGTAGATTGAAATTGTTTATGTGGTAAGTCAGCTGTTGTTAGGTCACCTAGCAAACACAAGTTTGGAGATAAAGGTATCCTACAGTCCAAGATAGCGGAAAGTTTTTCTAAGACTTTAGTCCAGAAATACATAACCGGAGTGCATAACCATAAAGCATGAAAATAAGTGTCTGTAGTGTTTTGTAAACACTGGAGACAAATGTCGGAGTCTGAGAGTCCCATTTTCTTCATCATATATTGAGTAATGTATGTTCTATGAATAATTTTATATTGGATAAGTTGTAAATTTGTGTGTTTTGTCATTTTACATTCCACAAACTTGAATCCAAAAGTCAGATTCCGGAGCTATAGACAAGTCTGTCTCCCATTTCGAGATGGGTAAAGACATTTTATCAGTATATGAAAGTAACATATATTTTTGAGTTTTTTTGTTGTTGTCGGAGAAAGTTGGTAATATCTTTAGCTAAAACAGGCGGTTGGAGCGTACCCCGAAATGTTGGAATTTGTTTCTTTATCATACTTTTAACTTGCAGATAATTTAAAAAATTTCCGTTTTTTATTTTGTATTTTTGGAGCAAGGATGTATATGATATAAACATATTATCTGAGAAGAGATGGTGGAGATGTGTAATTTCTTTCTGCTCCCACACACCCAAATAAAACGATTGGTTAAGTTGAAAGTCGGGGTTATGCCATAGGGGAGAAAGCCCACAGGGCTCCACTTGGGCTTTCAGTCAGGGTGGCGGAAATCATTGGGTTTTTAAAACAATTATGTCGCTTAATCGATGTTGTAATAAAGAGTAAATCTAGAAGTCTGAGGTTATTACAATCCTTCTGTTCTCGTTCCAGCCAACAGTTAGTATCTCTGTTGGGTTGTGCCCATAGAATGATATATTGTAGCTGGTTAGCTATATAGTAGTGCATAAAATTTGATGCCTCTAGACCACCTTTGGATTTACTTTTCTGAAGAGTAGATAGACTAATCTTTGCTTTTTTTTTATTCCAGTAAAATTTTGTAACGGCTGAGTCCAACAACTAGTACCAGTTAGCCGTAGGTTTAAATGGAATCATTGAGAAAAAATTGTTAATTTTGGGTAAAACTTTAATTTTAATGGTGGCTATTCGTCCTATTAGAAAAATAGGAAGATTATTCCAGCGCTCCAAGTCACTATAAATTTTGTCCAGAAGTGGAGTAAAGTTTAAATGAATTAAATCAGTTAATTTAGGTGAGATTTTTATGCCTAAGTATTTTAAATTAGCTATAGGAAATGAGTAGTGTGGGTCATGGCTTGCAGGGTTCCATTAATTTTCTGTAATAGATAGAAGTGTTGATTTTGTCCAGTTAATAGAATAATCTGATTACTGTGAGAATTTAGTTATTAAGTTAAATACTTCCCCTAACGAAATAGCAGGCTTTTCTAAATAAAGTAAAATATCATCGGCATATAGATTAATTTTGTGTTCTGTTACCCCAGAGTGAATTCCTTGAATCCTTCTTTCCTCGTGTATGGCTAATGCAAGTGGCTCAATAAATATTGCAAATAATAAAGGGGACAGTGGGCATCCCTGTCTTGTGCCTCTCTGTAGAGTAAAACTCTGAGATATAATCCCATTAGAAGTAACTGTAGCTTTAGGAGAATCATATAATACTGACACCCAGTGAATAAATGACATCCCAAAGCCAAATTTATTTAATACAGCAAAGAGGAAGGACCAGTTAACTTTGTCGAAAGCTTTTTCTGCATCGAATGATATAATAACTGCCTTTTTATCATGCCGCTGTGACATGCTAATAAGGTTAAAGAGCCTCCTAATATTATTAGTAGAGTGACGATCTTTAATAAAGCCTGTTTGGTCGCTATGAATGATTGTCGAGATTACTGTTTCTAGTCTAGATGTGAAAGCCTTAGTGATAATTTTAATAGTGTTAATTATGAAATCGGACGGTAACTTGATGGAAGGGTGGGGTCTTTTTCTGGCATTAATAAAAGTTGAATTGCTGCTGTATTCATGTGTGGGCGTATGTAACCATTAGTTTTAATTTCTGTTACTACTCTTAAGAATAGTGGAGCAAGCATTAACCAGAAGTGCTTAAAAAATATAGCCGGATAACCATCCGGGCCAGGTGCTTTGCCATTAGGCATACTATCTAGAGCACTGTACAACTCGTTTATAGTGGCGCATCTAACATGATAAGTATTTTTAACAAAGATGCTAAAGCGCATAGTAGATTCAGGTTTTCTCCAGCTGGAATAAAAATGTTTAGGATTGAATATTAGTTGCCATTACATTTACACACAGTTACATGTTACCTGCTAAAAAAATTAGTTAGTATTGTAATCCAAGTGACATATTAAAGTAATTTAACTTGATTACTTTGGATTCCTCAAATACTGAGTATGCTCATGAAGTCAATATAAAAATAAATATCACTACAATTTATATTTCTATACAGTGCGCCCCTGCTATTTGCTCATGATAGGGACCCGGGCTGCCTACCAATAGCAAAAATCCTTGTATAATTGGCAACCATTTGAAAAAATATTTATGTGTATATATATATATATATATATATACATATACACACAGTATAGAAATATATATATACACATACATATATATACATGTACATATATATATACACATACATGTGTATATATATATATATATATATACATACAAACATGTATATACATATACATACATGTATACATATATATACATACATGTATATACATTTGTATACATGTGTATATATATACACATACATACATGTGTATATATATATACATACATGTGTATATACATACGTATACATACGTATATATACATACATACGTATATATATACATACGTATATATATACATACATGCATACGTGTATATATACATACATACGTATATATATATATATATACATACATACATACGTATATATATACACACATACGTATATATATATACATACATACGTATATATATACACATACGTACATATATACATACATACACACATATATATACACACACACACATATATATATATATGTATGCATGTATATATATATATATATATATATATATATATATATATATATATATGCATATGTATGTGTATATATATATGCCTATGTATGTGTATATATATATGCCTATGTAAATTTTTACCGATACTTTTTTTTTTTTAAGGTGCAATTTTTCTTTCCCCCCCACCCAGGTACAAATCACGACTTTTACAAATACAAATTTAAAAAAAAATTCCTTCAGGTACAAGTTACTTTTTTTTTTTACCACCATGGGAAAAAGTATGACTTGGATGGACAGTCAAAAATACATAGCTAACTTCCTGTACATTTTAGGATATGGCTAGGATATTAGGATTTAGGATATTTCACCAACTTTATTTATGTGCGTCTCAGAGTGCTACACATGCCTGCCAATAATCATAGTCCTTGGTCAAACCTGCTGGGATTGGTTTATATTTTTCCACACTGGGGGCGCTATAGAGCCATGTTGTAATGGCAACTTCATAACATAAAATTTTTCGCCGGGCTGGAAGAATGTGGAAAGTTTGGTGAGTTTTCGGACATGTTTAAGTCCCGCAAAAATGCGATGGTTTGCGTCGCTGCTTGGGCCCTATGAGAAATTTGTGTCTGTGATGATGACACTATGCAAACCGTAGCTTTCTGATGTATCTGACTTTGACTTGCGTTGCTGTATTTCTTCAGATAATTCAAGCTATAAACACACACAAAATACAAAACGTACATTTGAATATACGCATCTCAATCATTTTAAGAACACACGATGATTTGAATCACCAAGGTTACAAACAATACATACACTTGTACCTTTAGAATTTAAGTCACAAGGCTTTACTCACTCTGATTTGAGAATATATTTGGGTTAGAAAAACTTTCGGCGCTCTAAAGAGGCTCTATACGGAGCTGTTAGCAGCACTGTGTGTCATTTAATCATAATAATAATAAAAAAAACTTCTGTACTTCAATCCAATATAACTTGTGTCTAACTGAAAAAACATCATGCATGACGTTACAGCAGCTTGCATTAATGAAACCATGAAGACTTCTAGAACCATAGGATTATAGAATTAAAAAAAAAAGGCTTTTAGCATTTCATCACTCAGCTGTAAAATGCAATTTACATACAGCATACAAAATTATTATTTTTCTTGGTTAAAAAAAAGCAACATTTCCTTCCTCCCCTTTACAGTGCATTGAAATAAATCACTTCAGCGTAAATGATAACTTGGAATAAATACTAATATTCCATTTACAGACTTATGTTTTTTTTGTCACTTTAATACACATTTAATATACTGTTTATGTATGTTTTTCATGTACTGAACCCTCCATGAATGCTGTCACTGACTAGAAATATCTCTTTCTAACAGGACTTTCATATGTAATGGAAATCCTGCTGAAGACATGAGTCTGTCGGCAGAAGAAGAAGAGTAGCGTCCTTCATCTACATCCTTCTCCTCTTCCTCATATTTTTCTCTTGGGTCCTCCAACAGCAGCTTCAGACGATTGAGGTGATGCAGAGCCCTGGGAGTGGAAACTATGTTTTTAAATTAATTGATTTACAATGGTTATAATTGCATTTTTAATCAGTTACATACAATGTGTATCAGCTCATTAATTTTATGGAAAGGGAACAATTAACATTTTTGAGTTTTTTCATTTTAACGTGCAGTTAGCTGAACAGAATTTGTAGCATTGCATGTGTGTACTGAAATTAAAATGTGGTACTAAAAGCTAAAGATCAGTGATTGCTAAATGGCTCATGATATTTGCAAAGCCATGGCTAGGAGAGTGATTGAAATGAAAAAGGCTCTATAATTAGACCATAAGGCAAATTAACTGGACACAATAATTCAACTTGTTAGAGAAGTTTGTATAAGAAAGTGGAATTTTTTTACTACTAAACACAGTATTAAGTTTTCAGTAGACTTAGAGCAGTCTGGAACAGCAGATGCACATTTAACACTACACAAAATGTTACAGTAGCGCTGCCATGCTGTTATAGAAGTAGAAACACATGATCACAGACACACACACAACTCGACTATCAGGCCATCGCTTACAACTACTAGAAAAGCTTTTCTATAGGAAAAGCGTGTTACCAAAATAAGTTATCATATGTTTACAATGCCTTGAAAACAAATGACATTTTATTCATTATAATATTGCAGATCCAAATCTGCCATTTTGATATGAAGGGAATGTTAATCAGCAATATTTTTTTGAAAATTATTATTATTTTATCTAATGACTCAATGTGGGAATTATGATTGCCATATTCACCTTTGTAGTGATGGTGCACCAGATAAACCCTGTTCTGCTTCACTTTTAGGCCTCTGCAATACAAATATACAATGGAATACTGAGTGGTTAAGAAACAAGGTCTGCTTTTGTCTTTTTAGGAAATCACACTAAAGCAACAAAATATACCAACCAATCACATTATCATCCCTACACTCGAATGAGATCCAATACAAGCTATATCTTAAAAGTGTGATTATAATGCTTATTTTTGAGTGGTACTGTCAGAGAAGTATTTGTTTAACAGTTTATTAAGATGTATCATACAAACAATTGAGCCCAATTGTACCTACATGAGGTAACCATTTTTAGTTTTTGTTTTTTTTACAGGCAGCTCTCAGTATTGCTCAGTTAACACCTTTCTGTGTCAAACAAAATTTGCAATAATGGTACATCTTGTATGCTGTGAACTACCAACCTCCCTTCAAGGCACAACACAGATCTTGTATTGGATCTCATTAGAAGCAAGAGAGCAAGAGGCGCTATTGTGTCGGTGCATAGCAATTGTATCAAAATAATCATTTTCAATGGTACACTGGCTTGCTATAATGTGAATAGTGTCTTTGAAATTGTCATGGCAAGCCCTTATCCGCTACTTTAACCCTATAGAGCCAAACGCATCATATTAAATACAAGACATTTTGAGCCCTCTCTTTGAGTATAATTTTTTCCCCCCATTAAAACCCTGATGTATATGATCTGACACACATGCATTGCATGGAAAATCCATTAGAGGGCAGTATCACCCAGGTGATGGCTTTTCCAGCGACCTTGCAAGATCGACCCAATTGCGAAAAGAGAGACACCAATATGTATACGTTTTTGCCCATTGCTTGAACACATTTTGCATAATTTGGCTCACTGTGTCAAAACTAATATAAGACACAATATAGGGAAATAAACCATTCACGTCTATGCCAAATTGAAACTCTGCTATCAAACCTAACAATCCTTTGTCAAAATGTCATTCTGATGACAAAATGATACCCACTTGCATCATATGAACACATTCTCAGGTCAGCAGCACCACACTAGTCTACTTTATATGAAACAAAGCAGTCTTTTTTCACTTTTTAAAATTCACTTCCAAAGAAGGCACTTTTTCACAACCAAAAGCTGAAATACTCTATACAAAATCATTACTTTCCAGTAGTGTCTTTTCCAGTGGAGTTAAAGAAAAATAGAAACTTCACTGCAAACACAGAAAAACACAACTGTGTGCAAGTGGGCTTATGGATCATGACGTCTGTTGGGGTGTGGCCACAGGATCTCATCAACATCACAATCAATGTCTTCTCTAGTTAAACAATGGGGAAAATATCCCCTTGTGTCCCAAATCCATCCTTGGATTGACCTTACCCTTAATGTCTCCACAGGCCCGTTCCATTGCCTGCAGAAGAGGCATACGGACGGGCATGTGGTCATATACATGCCATCTCCAAGCAGAAAGTTATTCTATAAGATTTAGAAATGGTGATTATTCTATAAGATTTAGAAATGGTGACTAAGGGGGCAAGTACACAACCTCATATTGATCAATGTTGGTGAACCATTTCTGGATCAAAGCAGCCCGTTAGAAACTAACATTATCCCAGACAACAATAAACCTCTGGTCTATCCTGTATCACTGAATCATGAAATGCATCTAGAAATGTGATTATGTGTTGTGCATTGAAAGGACCCAGTTTGGCATGATGGTGCAGTAGCCCTTGAAAATTAATGGTGGCACACAATACAATATTTTCCTCACGCTGTCCCAGCACGTGCACAATTGCCCTTTATATATATATATATATATATATATATATATATATACGTATATATATGTAAATACTTTACTCAACACTCACAAAGTATAGAGAACCACTCCATCCCAACACACAGGTACCCCCTCTAGCTTGCTGAATGTATCATTGTGGTCCATGCTTGCAAACTTCTCAAAAAGGCTTAATTAAGTACTTTTTTGTAGCGGGCTGATCGGTGTTCAATTTTGTAAGCAAGTGTTTTCATGTGTGTATCTATGTATTTACAATTAAACAATTTGTGTTATATTTTGAATAGATGTGCTTTCCCAATGGTGCCCTTCGATTTCATTTTCGAACCAAGTGTCTTATGTATGAAATAGTGTATACAGTCGTGGCCAAAAGTTTTGAGAATGACAAAGTATTGTTTTTCACAAAGTTTGCTGCTTCAATGTTTTTAGATCTTTTTGTTAGATGTTACTATGATATGCTGAAGTATAATTACAATAATTTCACAAGGTGGCAAGGTGCTCCATCATGCTGGAAAAGGAATTGTTCGTCACTAAACTGTTTATGGATGGTTGGGAGAAGTTTCTCTCGGAGGATGTTTTGGTACCATTCTTTTTTCATGGCTGTGTTTTTAGGCAAAATTGTGAGTGATCCCAGTCCCTTGGTTGAGAAGCAACCCCACACATTAATGGTCTCAGGATGCTTTACTGTTGGCATGACACAGGACTGATGGTAGAGCTCACCTTTTCTTCTCCAGACAAGCATTTTTCCAGATGCCCCAAACAATCGGAAAAGGGATTCATCAGAAAAAATTACTTTACCCCAGTCCTCAGCGGTCCAATCCCTGTACCTTTTGCAGAATATCAGTCTGTCCCTGAAGATTTTCTTGGAGAGAAGTGGCTTCTTTGCTGCCCTTCTTGACACCAGGCCATCCACCAAAAGTCTTCGCCTCACTGTGCGTGCAGATGCACTCACACTTGCTTGCTGCCATTCCTGAGCAAGCTCCACATTGGTGGTGACCTGATCCCGCAACTGAATCCATTTTAGGAAAAAGTCCTGGCGTTTGCTGGACTTTCTTGGGCGCTCTGAGGCCTTCCTCACAGCAATTAAACCTCTCTCCTTGAAGTTCTTGATGACCCGATAAATGGCAAATAGGGAATTAGCAAATAATTTCAATTCATCTGATCACTGTGCATAACATTCTGGAGTACATTCAAAGGCAGTAGATTTTGTGAAAATTTATATTTGTGTCATTCTCAAAACCTTTGGCCACGACTGTAGTGTGAAGGAGCAAGTATGTTGCAAAAAGGAGCAAGTGTGTTACAGAATTGCAACTAAAGTGTACTTTTGTTTAAGGTACAGTCATACTTTGTTTAAGGTATCGTGACAGCAACTAAAGGTTTCTTTGGTTTAAGCATGTGTCTATAGTATACAAGCAATGGGCAAAAGCTGTAATAGTGGGAATTGTTGTTTCGGATTTTGGGAAATAGGTTTATTATTATATTTTTGACAGTTATAAATGTATGAATTTAAAGCATTGTGACCGAATGTATCAAATATGACAAGTCAAGAGTCATATGGAAGTTGATTTTCTTTTTTTTTTCTTCAAAAGACTAAAATACTCTATTTACAAATAATCAGAATTGTATAATATATTTCATGGTTCAGGCTTTATCACAGAGGTGGGTATCGAGGGCCGAAGTCCTGCAGGTTTTGGATGTTCCCCTTCTCCAACACAGCTGATATATGATTAGCTCATCAGCATGCTCTGCATAAGCCTGATAATGATCCTGTTGATTGGAATCATCTTGTGTTGGAAGTGAGAAACCTCCAAAACCTGCAGGACTCCGGCCCTCGAGGATCGAGATTGCCCACCTCTGCTTTATCAGGTTAAAAGGCTATCATCTTAATCGACCAGCACAAATGTGTGTATTAGGCTAGCATGGATATCTGTGCAAAAAGTTGTTGTTCATGTTTGTGCAGTACAAGCTTTGAGTAATTTTGAGATTCAAAAGACAATGAAAAGGCTGCTTTATAATGCTGTATGCAATTTGAACAATTTTGGTCTATATAGGGAGCGTAAACAAATGACATACCCTTTGGGTTTTTTGAGTGCAAGTTGGAGGAATTGGTAGATGCTGTTGACGTTGAAGCTCCGCTTCCACAGCCTGCAGTCTAAACATCATTTGTTTCAGAGCCTCCAATGGACCAGGCTGCTTACAAATGCTGCTACTATCATGACTGTAATCCTGAGATGAGGAGGAAGCAGTATATGGAGAGGAATATTACAAGACAATATCAAACACTAAATCTAACAATAACAACAAACTAGAGACTACATTTCTTTCTAGAAATACTTAGATATTGTTCCAAAGGGTTTTTTAATTATTCCTTTACATTTTATTAACTACAGTATAGTGTGGTTCTCCAACAAAGCCTCTGTTATCTTAACTCTCACAAACCACTGAAAATGCCTGATGTGAGGGTTTTCCAAGGTGGACAAGCATTGGAATCAGCTCTACCTGCTTGGTTTCCTCTGTCAAAGCCCCGGTGATGACCTCTGCTGCTCCATTCGAGTCTCTGCATCATCAAGCAACAATTAGAGATACAGGACAGTATCTATTGTTAATCAATGAAAGTAAATAACAGCAAACGTGTGAATGCAGGCAATCTTACATAGAGAGCAGGGGACCTTGAGAAGTCGAACAGAGCTTCATTTCTTCACTATTAAATTCTATATAAAAAAAACATGCATATGAAAATGATAAGTGTCTGGGATGCTGAGGGACAAATTTTAATATGTTGTATTAAACAATATAATATACACGCCAAAATGAACAGTTCCTCAAATTAAATATTAACCAACTATTTCGTGATTTTTTAATTACGTGCTGAAAATCTTCCCAGCGGAGCGATCACCAGCCAAACCGGATGATTTATCTAATTTTTAAATTTATTTGGCACTCATTTTCCTCTTGGTAATACAGTATTATCAAGAGGAAAATGAGGGCCACCAGAGCCAAAAACAAAGAGCTGACAGCAAGCATCAAGAAAGCCTCGGCTTCCAGAACCTCCAGCCAAAGCCACAGCGCATCGAGGCCGTGTACTGTGAGACTGCTTCAATTAAACAATAAAAACAGAGCGACCAATTTACTGAAAGCTCGTCATTGCCATCTTCAGAGTGAAGACAACGCCATAATCCAATGATGTCACGCACGCACGGTCAAAAAAGGGGTTGTTGATAGTCAGCTGTCACGGATTGCGAAATTCACGAAAATATCTCATTTTTACGAGGCCTTTTCATCACACTTTCACCAAAATATAATTGAATCATATTATTTGTACTTTGCACTCCACTTTCTTGAAAATATTTTAGGATGATTTTGTCTCATGTCTCAGGCACTTTAAATGAGTAAACATAACCTAATAATCTGAGTTTGAAGATTTGCTACTTAGGGACATTGCAGTTAATGAGAACGAAGGAATACAATCCACTAATCTTACCTGAATCTGCAAGACTTTGTGCTGCTCCAAAACTCTGCGATAGTGAATTCAGCACTTGATCCGCTTTCTGGATCAGTGACTCGAGCCGGTTATCTGACAAAAGGAGAACACAAACAGGAGTCAACACAGACAATGTGTACTTTTAGTCTCACTATATCATTTCCTAATATTTACCTCTCAGGAGAGATTCTGCGAAGTCTGAGCTTTTTCTCTCTGAGATCAAAGATATCTGTTCAGCAAACTGGAGCCTCAGATCTTTTAGACTTTGCTGGGTGTCATCCTGATTTTTCACACGTAAGCAAATTTAAAAAAACACACACATTGCATTTGTTTTATTAAATTTGTGAAAAAAGTAAATGGACTGAGCTTCTTTAGCGCTTTCTACACCATTCATGCAATGTTTTTATTATTCCTTAAAGAGATCACATATGCTTAAGTGTTAAAAGATATCAATTCCATCATACACATAAATAGTATTTGCAAACCAAGCAGTTGATCAAGAAAAGGCATTTTGATCTTCTACCTGGTAAGGTGTCTTGCCAGGATCACACTTTGTCTCTGCTAACCAAGAGGGCACTCTGGTTATTGATCCTACTGGTGGAACAACACCTTCAAGAGTAAAAAAGGACAAAAACATGGAAGAGACTAATGGGTTTGTACAATAGATCATTTACTAATAGTCACGGTACAACAATTAATACGTTTTCCTGAAGAGAAAAGCATTCTGGTGAGAAAATTAAATAATTGTGATATGTTTTAGATTCAGTTGCAGGAATTATTTGGAAAGTCAGCTAAAAAAAGTGTTGAATTAATAGTTGAAGTGGAAGTCAACCTTGAACATTTCTTGACAATAATATGGTATATGTGACCTCACTAGTCTAAACATGACATTTTGATTAATATTACATTTGTAGAATAAGTTATGAAGCAAAATCCAGCCATTTTTATCCATCTCAGGGTGCGGCCAAAATGCCACTTGCTGTAGTTGTTCAGGGCTCAGGCAACAACCAATCACAGCTCACCTGTTTTCTGAAGCTGAGCTGCGATTGGCTGTTACTTGAGACCTGAGCAACATTGATGTCATTCAGTCGACAGCAAGTGGCAAAATGGCCGCCCCCTGACATGGATAAAAATGGCTGGATTTTGCTGCTTAACTCATATTGGGTGTGACAATCAGTGGATCTTATCTTATCTTATCTTATCTTATTCCACTGACACAATATTAACCAGAATACAATATTTGGACCAGTGGGGCTGCATAGAACATGTTAATGTTACTTCCCTTTTAACTCATTAAAACCGGGAGCACGCAAATGCGTTTCTCTTCAACCTTTAAATCCGGGAGAGTAGATACGTCATTTTGTTTTGTTTTGACCAATTCTTGGGCTCTTAGCCGATAAAATGCATCAGAATATACACGAGAGGGTGACGTGGGCCTTGTAGCATATCCTGGAATTTTATTCGCACTTTTATGGCTTACAGAGATTCGTGGGAGTTATAATATAAATGACACGATTTACGACGGCGCTGAAGGACTTCGAATCAGTGTAACCAGCCGACAGTGGCATATTGTTAAGAAATATGTTAGACAATGAGGATATTGAAAATTTAAACGGCTTTGTAACGGAATGGACAATGAATAATTACCACTTGATTCCCCGAGGTTATTACAACTGCGCTCCAGCGTTGAAGGTAAATATACCCGCAGATGCGCCATTTGTTTGTTGATTTAAAAAAATGCAGAGATAGAAGGTTTATAATAATAAACTTATGTTCGTGTGAACGCCACAGGTAAGCTCTGAAATGTTTTTGAAATTATGTTTCTATCTGCTTCAGGAGCTGAGATATCAATTATTTTTAATATTGTTGAATTTCCAGGTAGGAAAACTTCAGGTTTTGGGGGGTCATTAATAAGGACAAAAAGAAGGAAGAAATAAGGTTTGAAATTGATTGCAGTTAATTATGCTGTACCAAGCTTGTCACCAAAGTAGACCTTTGATGAGGGAAGTGGGTCGTTAAGGTCGCAATCCTGGATCCAGGCAGGCCCACTGCTGATTCCAGTGTGGCCCAGGTCTGCCTCGTTCCCATTGTACTTGCATTGTAAACGGAACGACGAAGACAGCAATGCCTGCTCTGACCTCGCTGCTCTGTGTGCACACTTAGAGATGGAGATTATCTTAAATTAGACTATGCTCTTAAAATAGAGTAAAAGACTCAAAGATACCGGTGAATGGCAATTACTGTTAAGCATCTGACAAAGGGGACATCTTGCTTCAAAGTGGAAACTTCAGGTTCTTCATGGCACCTGGTGGATGATATAGATTTGTCAAAATCCCAAATGATACACATAATGTAATAATTAAGGACAAGCGCTCGAACCTGCAGCTGCTGCAATTCCTGCTTAAATGTGGGTGGGATATGATCTCCATTGCTTTATACTCTGGTTTGGATGAGATACGGGCCTGAGAGGTGACAGACTGAGACAAGCGACCTGAACCGGCCAACAAACAAGAGAAGGAACACACTTGAGGTTCGACTGCTAAATAATAATTTGATGATTACTGTGGTATCCATCAACAATTTAAGTTCCACACACACATTACAATATAACTGACCTTGGATGAAAGCAGTTGTGTGGGTGACAGGCATGGAACCATCACGGGGGATAGACAGCAGTTCGTCGGTTGTCATCGAAAGTCTGTCGCGGTTGTCGCAGTGACGGAGGGAACTGACTGGGAGTGTCAGGAAATCCATCTCTCTGTCTGTTAAATGTTCCCTGAGATCTACAAGTAGAAACACAAAACAGACCTTATAGTGCAGGAAAATCCATCCGTCCATTTTCTACACTGCTGGTCCTCAGTGAAAGTTGTAGGTGAGCTAGAATCTAACCCAGGTGACTTTGGGTGAAAGGTAGGGTACACCAGGACTGATTGCCAGACAATCACATGGCACAAATAGGCAAAAATTCACAGTCACAGGATTAGGATACTGTGCCGTTACTGAAAGATATTATAACATTTTTAATACTTTATTTCATATATTAACCATTGTTATACATTATTAACATTTTAATTCTTTATATTAACCATGTGGAAATGTTTTATAGATGTGAAGTAGGTAAAGTAGTTTTGAACTCAGTATAATTTGACCTTAAGGTGGGACCCATTGTTTAGTCTAAAAAAGTTCCTTCTCAGCGTTCTATGCGAAAACACATTTCTGTTCGTGAGAGAGAGCGCACACTCATATAACTATGTTACATTAGGAGCTGTTGAGTTCAACTTGTTTGTGAGATTTTGTTATGGGAGAAAGTACTGAGAATTGCCTTGAAAGTATATTTTGACTAGAGACGAATACAGCTGTATCTGTGTCCTGAGAACTCTGTTTTTCAACCTGTATTTTTCCATTATATAACACATTTACTTATTCATGAGGGGCGGTGTTGGAGACACTGTTCTTGCGATTTGATTGTAATAAAGTGTGGGCTCTTCGAAAGAGGAGTAGCATTATTGATCTGAAACTGTTGGAGTTTGATTCAATGATGTAACGGAGATCTCCGGAATAAATCATCCTGCGCAGGAACTCTGTTCATTTCTTATCCCATAATTTGATTTATTGGACACGCAAAAGTATGGATTTTTAATATACCTTCTTCAGATGGTGACAACCTGACTGCAAAGACGTTTGACGGTTGTGGCGTTCGCGGACGGTTTGAATTCCTGGCGCCATATTAACTGAGGTAAGTGGAGTAATTATCCACGTTTAAGGAATTCTTTCTGTTTCGGACCGCTCCGGCCGCCATACGTTTTGTAAATAACTAAATCAAAGGTGGGATTTGTGTGAACAGAGGTATAAGTTTAAATTGTTTGGTTGTATGGAGTCCATGATTGTGGATTTTCCTACGGTATTTGAAAAATACACATGTGGTGACGAGCAATGTTTATGAAGATGCTGTCACGTTGAATTGAGTGCAAAAGCATGGGGAAGTCATCTTAAAAAGCATTTTGTTTTTATAAGCGTTAGATATTTGGATAATTGGTTTGAAATCCATATATATGTGTTGAAGTTGTTTGGATAAGTGGTTTGAAGTCCACATATATGGGTTGAAGTTGAGAGGAAGTCAGCTTAAAAAGCATTTTTGTTTTTATAAGCGTTAGATATTTGGATAATTGGTTTGGAGTCCATATATATGTATTGAAGTTGAGAGGAAGTCAGCTTGAAAAGCATTTTTGTCTTTACAAGAAAAGCATTTTGTTTTTACAAGCGATAGATTCTTGGGTAATTAGAAATGATCCTTGAATAAAATAAAAGTCAGCGGATAGACGCAGCAGAGAGTACAACTGCTGTTATGTAATCGGGACAAGATATTGCTCAACTTATGGAAGTCAGATTGACATAAAACGGACTTAATATGCCGTTTTAAGATCAATCGCTAGGTCTGTTGAATAATTGGTTATTGATATTCTTAGACAAGAGATATTTGCTCAACTTATGGAAGTCAGACCGACATAAGAATATTTGGAACTCCTTAAGATCGGTCGATGGGTCTTGGAATATTCGGTTATTAAAATTCTTAGACAATACTGTTCAGCTGGGACAAGAACAGTTATCCGGATTTTATATGTTTTGATATGTCGTACAAAGCGACATGTCTTGTCTGTCCGTTGTGTGTATGCCGTCTGATCGGTGAAGAACCTCTGACGTCACGGTAAAATCTTAAAGTGACCGCGACGAGAACAGTTGACTAATTCTGTTATAAGTGAGACGTCACTTCATTTTAAATACTAATACAACTGAACTATGATAATCTACAATATAATATAATAAGCTACAAAATACGGTAGTTAAGAATTAAGAGGAAACATGGATTCTCTATTCGAACGCGAAACAGAATGGTTTGACCCAAATGAACTTCCGTTGAATTTGGACGGGATCACGCTAATCAAACAAGTTGGTAATGCATGTGCAGTCGCGATTGGAGTTTTACCTACTAAACAAAGACGTGAAATAAAGAAAGAACTGCACGACTGGATGCATGAATGCTGTGGAAAAGGTTATTTCCCGCCGTTGCAATCTGAAATATGTCTAATCTCTTTGATGAAGAACGTTGAACTTGCGTGTGTGAAAAAACGTCATGAACTAGATGAACTGGTACGAGACACATCTGTAATTTCTTCGAGTGGGAGAAAAGCCAGAAATGAGCGAAAACTTGTTGACAAGATGATGAGTAATGCTAGAATGCTAGCTTTAGGAAGTTCTGTAAAAACATCTCGTATAGCCGTGTCGCAAACGACTAATAACAAAGAGGCTGAAATGAATGAGAAGCTACTAACTCCAACTGCACCGCTATATAGTGCGCCAGTAAACCCGTTTACAAACTCGCCATATGCTGCTGCTATACAAATGCTACACGATGTACAAGCACCAATAATGACGGTAAACAGTGGTAATTTGGATGTGACTTGGACCGGTGAAAATCGTGATATAACTGCCGAACGTCACTCAGTCTCGCAAGCTTCTAATGCGTTGGCGGCAGGCGTAACGGCGTCCGTTGAACAATTACGTGAAAAATTAAGTGTACTATTGAATATGAGAGGCGACCCACAAGAAAAAATGGATAGAGCGGCAACTTTTCAATTAGAACTGACTAGACATGCAGAAATACCACAAAAGCTGCGTAAATCATGGCTTTCTACTTTAGCTCGCTTCGAGAGAGAGGCGAACGAAGAATTGACAGAAATAAACCGTCAACAACGGGTTGAAAAAGCGGAACACTATGAACAACAATGTTCTTCTGTAAGGACTCATACTTATCAAATTGATGACCTTCAGAGGAAGCTGTCTGCGCTGACAGTTGCTGTTAGAGGTACGGGGGAAACAGATGATACCCAAATTCCCGAAGAGACTATTGCTAAAGCAACTCGCTCAGGAAAAAAAAATAAAAATAATATACAAGCTCCAATGTTGAGAAAGGTGGATCCTGCTTCAGGGTCTTCGGCTACAGTGTACAAACCCTATCTTCCGTCCGATTTAAGTGTGCTGTTGCAAAAACTTCCTCCAATACAGTCTGGAGGAGAAAATTGGCTTAGATTTGTGCAGAGAGAAGTCATAGGTCAAATTTTGACAGCGGGAGACATGCGTGCACTTTTAACTAATGCATGTCCCTTATCTCAGCTAAACGCGCTGATGGATGCTTCAGAAATGTCACCCTTGATGGATGATGAAGCATTAATACGGGAAAATTATGAGACACTATTTAGGACATTAGGCGAATTATTCCCAATCCCGGATATTGTCATATCTGATTTGGTGTTCACGCCAAAAGCTGATGAGGAAGCTGCTACCTTCATTGACCGTGCCCTTGTTGAATATTCATTAAAAACTGGACACCTGCCAACTGACTCTCCATTATATTCACAAGTTTTCAGAGCAGCTGTGCTGAAAGGAATTCCTAAGTCTGTTGTGCAGGCTTTGGACTCAAATCCAGACTTGCCCGGTGCAGACCATGCCAGATGGTTGGCTCATCTTAAACATCATTTGAGAAGGTATGCAAAAGATATCGACTCAAAAACTGAAAAACGTAAGATTACTGAATTACAATTAGCAATTATGCAATTGCAAACTTTAAAGAAAAAAGAGGAGCCACTTATTGCTCCGGCCTCCACTGTTGTCTCATCACCTAATCCTAATCCTGTGAGAGAGTGCGCTGTGTTTCGGTCAGGTCCTTTTGTGAGTCGAGAGCAATGCTACAAATGTGGTCAAATTGGCCACTGGTCAAAAGAATGCCGACAGCAGCCACATGACGATTGGAACACAGGACGCAGCGAGCAGAGAGGCCGAATGAGCCCCTATCAAAATCAAGATGGTCGCCGCTTCTATCAACAATATGGTCCTGACTTCTATCAACGCCGTGGCCGCGGCAATTACTACCGTCAGAAGGGGCGTGGCTCACGTGCGCGAGCAGTGTCACAACAATATCTGCCTTTTCCCCCTAATCAGCATTATCTGCCGCCACCTGCCGGACAAGAACAGTTCCTGCCGCCTCCTGTCGATCAGCGATACCCAACCCTATCTGATGAACAACATGGGTTCCTGGCGCCACCTGGTGGACAGTTTCCGCAATGACTGGACCCTCAAGTCACATGTACAGGTCTGGATGAACCAATGATTGACATTTCAGTATGTGGGACTTCCTTATCATTTATGGTAGATACTGGAGCTCGTCACTCTACCATTATGACACTGCCACCTGGAATATCCCTCACCACTGATGGCATTTCGCTGATTGGATTTAAAGGAGAACAAGCTACTCTCAATCTAACAGCTCCAGCACATACACAATGCTTCACCCAAACATTTCTACATGCATTTGTGTACGCACCGAACTGTCCCGTGAATCTTATGGGAAGGGATCTTCTCGTAAAAACTGCTCCATTAATCCAGTGTGGGTCGAAAGGACTTACGCTTCAATTCCCAGATGGACATACTCATCACTGCACGGGTAACTCCGCCTTCACCCAGTTTCCTGTGGCGCCTCAACAAGCTATGACGTGTACCACTTCAGACGTCTACTGGGCTAAGATTGACACTGATTCTTCCGGGTGGAGGGATGCTGAAAAGTTCTGGACAAAATGGACTACTTGGGTTCGTAACCTACACTCATACAATATGGTATCTGACTGCATCCATTGTACTCTTTTTTATGACAGATGTGGTGATGAGGTATACAGTGAGGAGTTCCGTACAATTATGGATAACGTCTGGGAGTTGCGTATAGGTCATCTGTTCGCAGGTAGGCCCGGTGTGGCTTTTTCTGTGAATTTGACTGAAGAGCAATCCCGCTGGTACAAAATGGCGGAACCAGCTGATAAATCCGTGCTGCCATGTTATCCTCATGTATCACTGATGGTGTCACCCCGGCACACAGCGAAAGACTTGGGTCCATTTGTCCTGGCTTGCACAACAGCTACTGATTGGCAAAGCACTATACACGCAAATCTACTTTATTCCAACACTCTTGATGCTTATTGGATTAAATCTGATATGTTTGCTTCCATGTCAATTTTAGAACATCAACTTTTGGACCGACACCATGGGAGGGAAACTTCTGACAGCGATTTTGCGGATAACATATTAAAAACCCTGCCCGCTGCACTGTGGTCTGACGGCCCAACTGATGTGGGTTTGTGTACTGTTGCTCCAGTGACTTTTGAAATGAAACCTGACTCAGTTTGGGTGCCACAATACCGAATGAAAGATGAAGGCCGACTTGGCATCTCAACAACAATTGATGGTTTGCTAAAAGCGGGAGTTCTCTGTAAAATTGAGAGGTCAAATTACAATACTCCCATTCTCCCAGTAGAAAAGAAAAATACTGGTAAATATCGTATGGTGCATGATCTCAGAGCTATTAATGCTAAAGTTTTGACACCTGCATTGCCGGTGCCAAATCCCCATTCTGCTCTGTCACAAATTACTCCATTACATACGCATTTTACTTGCATTGACCTTGCAAATGCATTTTTTTGCATCCCTCTTCACACATCTATGCAAAAATATTTTGCATTTATGTGGAATAATGAGTGTTAGTCCTATACCCGACTGCCACAGGGGTTTGTGTTGTCTCCTGGTGTTTTCAATGCTTCCCTTCGACAGCTGCTGTCACCTCTCCAACTTCCTACTGATGTCCTTTTGGTGCAATATGTGGATGATCTACTTTTAGCTGCACCGTCCGAGGAGACCTGCTTGCAAGCGACACAGCTCATTCTGAGCCACCTGGCTTCGGTGGGCCTAAAATGCTCCAAGGACAAACTCCAAATTGCTCGAACTCAAGTTTCTTTCTTGGGACGACTTATATCAAAACATGGAACAGGTATTTCTCCGTCACACAAGGATGACATCTTGCACCATCCCAAGCCGACAAATGTAAGACAAATGTTGGTTTTTCTGGGTCTCTGCAACTATTCCAGGCACCATGTTCCAGACTTTGCTGAACTGACTTATTCTCTTAGACAATTAGTGAGGGAAAAAGGAATGAAAAACCTGTCACATGTTCTTAATTGGACTCAAACGGCGGACAACTCTTTTGTTCTGCTGAAACAATTTTTGTCATCAGCTACGGCTCTGGTGGTCCCTGATTATAAAAAGATGTTTTTTCTTGACGTGTCGGAGAAGCCTACCAGTGTGTCAGCTGTTCTTTTTCAAAAGGGGGAGAATAATGATAGGCATGTTTGCCTGTACGCCTCAACACCTCTTGAAAAATATGAACAGCGACACCCTCTTTGTGCAGCTTTTGCTTCCGCACTAGCTCGCTTGATTCAAAAAACATCTCATATTGTATTACATCACCCGCTGACAGTTCGCACGTCACACAGTACTGTGCAGTACGTAACTAGCCAAGCATTTACGATGACTGGTGGGCGACAGAGGAAAATTGAATCAGTCCTGACACAACCTCACATTTTGTTTATACATGAGGGAATTAACATGGCAGAAGGCATGTTGGAGGGCCAATCCCACTGCTGTACTCAGCGAATTGTGGAAGAGAACACATTAAGAAATGACCTTTACGATATCCCACTAGATAACCCAGACTTGACGTTATTTACGGACGGATGTTGTTATAAGGGAGATAAAGGACTCCAATCGGGTTTTGCTGTAATACAAATGACTGGAACAACTTTTGACCTGAAAGTGGCAGACAGACTCACAGGGCCTCAGTCAGCTCAAAGAGCTGAATTGGTAGCTGTGACAACTGCCTTGAAATTAGCAAAAGATAAGACTGTGAACATGTACACTGACTCGGCTTATGTGATAGTAGTGATATACACGGCTATTAACGAATGGAAGAGAAATGACTACATGACTGCTTTAGGGACACCTATCAAGCACTATCAAGACATCCTTGAGTTAAAAGACGCAATACTACTACCTAAGGCCGTAGCAGTGATTAAATGTAAAGGACATTCGAAAAATGATGATTTTGTGTCAGTAGGAAATGATCATGCCGACAAGGCCGCAAAACAAGCTGCAGGCTACAACTCAACACTACAACTGGTGGTGAGTGAAGGTGAATTGGAGGACGGACCAAAAATAACTTCAAAAACAATAAAACGGTGGCAGGAGAAGGCGAGTCCAGAAGAAAAGAGTGTGTGGCTGGAGAAAGGGGGAAAAAAAGATGAAACAGGTATTTGGAGAAAAGAAGGTAAATATATCCCATCCCAGAAACAATTAAAAATTCTAATTTCCGAAGCCCATGGAATGTGCCATGTTGGTGTAGAAGAAGTAATGAGACGATTGTGCAACTGGTACCATCCTTATATGAGACAAGTGGTTAAACATGAACTGCGAAACTGCACTGTTTGTAATAAATTCAACAGTATGCCTACTTCGAAACCTTTTCCCGGCACTCAAGATCCGGAAGTGACTGGTCCGGGACAAGTAATTTCAATGGATTTCACCGACATGATAAAGCCAGTGCAAGGATACCGATACTTGTTGGTGATAGTGGATTCCTTTTCTGGCTGGCCGGAGGCATATCACTGTAAATCTGAAACAGCAAAGGAGGTGGTAAAACATTTGATTAATCATTACATACCATCACATGGGTTTCCCAGGAAGATTCGTTCTGATAACGGATCTCACTTCAAAAACGTACATTTGCAGGAAGTAGAGAAAGCATTGGGGCTAAAACATGCATTTGGTTCTGTATACCATCCTCAATCGCAAGGACAAGTTGAACGAATGAATAGAAATATTAAAGAAAAATTGGCTAAAGCACTCGCCTCATCAAAATTGAACTGGTTACAAGCACTTCCTGTTGCTTTAATGAATGTACGCATGTCATTAAATTCAGCTAAAGGCTGGACTCCATTTGAAGGTCACAAAAACAGACCATTTCCGGCTCCTAATGTGCCGCTGGGAGAGTCGCACATTGCAGGACCTCCAGTACTCAAAGAGATAGTATCTACGTTCTCTAAGTTAACAAATGAACAGCCAGATGTTCCTCTAAAAATGAATAATTGTGAATATGTGTGGTTAAAAGTTATTAAACGTAAATGGTGTGCCCCCAGATGGACCGGACCCCACAAGGTGACAGAGAGAACAACTTGTGCCGTGCGCTTGCATAACAAGGGGGACACCTGGTTTCACCTCTCATCCACAAGGCCTGCTGGACCTGGGCCAAAACCCCCACCAGTGACCTGACGAGCCAACTGAGAAACCAGTCGACCGCTTCCCGTGTCCAGTTGACGACCTGAGGACATCACTCAATGGAGATTGAGTTTCGTTGAGGACATCCCTCATTGGAGATAGGAGGCACGTGTCCTTTTTCCGGGGCATTCCACAAAGAATGAATCACAACTTGGGAAGATAAATCCCGGTGATCAATCTTGCATCTCTGGCAGTTGGAGAGAGGCTGAAAGACCCTCTTCACAAAAAAAAAAAGGGCTCTGTTCGACCTGCTAGAGGGGCCTGCTGAATGCTGCTCATGATACCTGAATGCACCATTTACACAAGAAAATAAAGAAAGTGACAACTGTTTAAAAAAAAAAAATATATATATATATAAAAAATAAAAACCTGCACAGACCATTCAACAAAGACCTTCATCACGAGATGGCTGCTTCGAAGAGACAATGCGTCTTCAATTGCGTCTGCACCATGACACTCTTTCTTATACTGACTGTTATGCCAATTTTGTGTTTTTGGGATCCCCTACCCACAACTGTGAATGTAACCACAAGAATTCGTGTTAAGCGAGACATTAACTTTCCACACATTCCCTGGGTCATATCCAAAACGTATAATGATTCAGTTACTGTGACAGTTGCCCCAAACACGAACACTTCTGTCAAAATTCCCATTACATCATTGAAGGGATATAGAGGAGGGAGAGAGACAAAGGGAGGAATATGGGTGAAATATTGGTGGTATTTGACAGGGAATGTTGCGCAACTAGATTGGGGTACTTTTATAACCACCCAGAGTGGACAATATTGGCCACCGGGAAAGAGCAAGGAGGCTGTCTTCTTTTCTAAAAGGATAACACTGCGTAAAATGGGAGGTCAACTTGAATTGACCTTTTCCATTCCCGACGGGAATATACGACCAGCTAATGTAACTCTATATAACACCTCCTGTTTTGGATTACTGTTATGGGCGTGGTCCTGTGGAGCTGACCCACGTTTTCCCATTCTAATCTGTGTAAATAAGACTATGAGTAAGCTAGACCAACCAAAAATGACTAAATACTCTAGGGAGAATGGGGTAAAAGCTGCAAGTGTACCGATTGATGGTGTAATTGAATGGTTTCGTGTTACAACAGGAGTGTCCAAAGGCAGCAACAACTGGCTACTGCTGGCGAACGAGGCAGGACACGCCTCTGGTAAGGATTGTGTGGTATGTGTGGGACCACGACCTTTATTGCGAGTAATCCCGGCTAAAATCGAGAAACAATGTATAATGGAAATTATGAATAAAACTGTCCCAAATACCGAATGCTCTCAATGGGACAAGGTGTTTCCACTCGTGAATTGGCAGACAACCAAACCAATATTTTCAAATGAAATTGCAGATGGTAATTTTTCATGTATTAAAATGACAGGTACCGGAGAACAATTGGGAGAACTAAATCACATTTCACACTGCACTACAATAATAAATGTGGGTCAAGAGTTTAAGCCTCAATCAAGAGCTGACATTTGGTGGTGGTGTGGAAATAATCAAATATTTGACAAGTTGCCTTGGAATGTGAAAGGATATTGCGCTCTCATTACCCTCCTTCTGCCAGTACAACTTTTCCCCACCTCGGTTGATAACCTTTTACAAATGATTGACACTTGGGAACCACAAACTTCTCCTCCTTTTCAGAGAATCAAACGATCTTCTTGGCAACAGCAAAATGTCCCCACCTACATTGATGCAATTGGAGTACCAAGAGGTGTGCCAAATGAGTACAAATTGACTAATCAAATAACTTCGGGATTTGAATCCCTAATTTGTTGGTGGTGCACCATTAACAAAAACGTAGACAGAATTAATTATGTACATTACAATGTACAAAGACTAGGAAATTGGACTCAATCTGGTTTCGAGGCTGTACATGGCCAATTGGCTGCCACATCTTTGATGACTTTTCAAAACCGAATTGCACTAGATATGTTATTGGCAGAAAAGGGAGGAGTTTGCTCAATGTTTGCAGATCAATGTTGTACCTTCATTCCTAATAATACTGCACCGGATGGAAGTTTAACTATTGCAATTGAAGGCCTCCGGACACTCAATAGAAAGATGAATGAACACTCTGGTATAGATACTTCAATATGGGATAATTGGATGACTGTATTTGGCCGCTACAAAACCTTAATTTCCACAATTTTGATATCTGTTGCTGTATTTATGGCTCTGTTAACAATATGCGGATGTTGTTGTATACCCTGTATACGTTCACTTTGCGAAAGGATTATTTCAGCCGCGATTGAAAAACAGGACGTACGAAATAAGTCTTCTTATATGATGATGGAGTCTGTTGCTTCCTCAGTCCTGCCTGCTGCAACATCCGATGCAGATCCTGCTGGAATCTTTGTGTAAAAATGTTTAAATGTTTAGTTATTGGGCTTTGTTTAAGAAAGCCCAAAGGGCGGACTGAAAGATATTATAACATTTTTAATACTTTATTTCATATATTAACCATTGTTATACATTATTAACATTTTAATTCTTTATATTAACCATGTGGAAATGTTTTATAGATGTGAAGTAGGTAAAGTAGTTTTGAACTCAGTATAATTTGACCTTAAGGTGGGACCCATTGTTTAGTCTAAAAAAGTTCCTTCTCAGCGTTCTATGCGAAAACACATTTCTGTTTGTGAGAGAGAGCGCACACTCATATAACTATGTTACATTAGGAGCTGTTGAGTTCAACTTGTTTGTGAGATTTTGTTATGGGAGAAAGTACTGAGAATTGCCTTGAAAGTATATTTTGACTAGAGACGAATACAGCTGTATCTGTGTCCTGAGAACTCTGTTTTTCAACCTGTATTTTTCCATTATATAACACATTTACTTATTCATGAGGGGCGGTGTTGGAGACACTGTTCTTGCGATTTGATTGTAATAAAGTGTGGGCTCTTCGAAAGAGGAGTAGCATTATTGATCTGAAACTGTTGGAGTTTGATTCAATGATGTAACGGAGATCTCCGGAATAAATCATCCTGCGCAGGAACTCTGTTCATTTCTTATCCCATAATTTGATTTATTGGACACGCAAAAGTATGGATTTTTAATATACCTTCTTCATTACCTATAAACAACCAGTGGTGTAGTCCAGGGTATACGGCGTATACCCACTTTCTTTTTCAGTTTTCCATCTACCCACATCTAAATCCTCAATTTTGCGTGTACCCACTTTTGAATCCTCCTTGATGCACAGTTTTCGTTAAAGTAAAAGGACCACTGATTGTCACACCCAACTAAGTGGGGCGAAAATCGTTCTGCGCATTTGACCCATCCCTTGAGAGAGCGGTGAGCAGCAGCAGGAGCCGCGCTCGGGAATCATTTGGTGATCTAACTCCCCAATCCCAACCCTTAATGCTGAGTGTCAACCAGGGAGGCAAATGGGTCCCATTTTTATAGTCTTTGTTATGACCCAGCTGGGGATTGAACCCACGACCTCCCAGTCTCAGGGCGGACACTACCAGAAGTCCACTGAGCTAGTGCTCTGTGCACCATTGACCATTCAGCCATGACTCACCCTCCGCTGCATCTAACTAGCTGGCCTGTACTTGCTGCCTTATTGGCTAATAAAACACACGAGGACTGATGCGCCAATCAGAGAAAGCGTTGGGCGGGTCATGCAGAGGACTTTATTGCTAACACATGAGGTGCCAATGCCACTCCAGGTGATTGACAGATTACTCCGTCTCCTGCACGATGATAGTAAATCTGAGCGAGGCTTGAAATAAACATCTTTCCAGTGAGTGACGGCATGTATCCAAACAACATACTGTACATACTACGAAAACATCATTCACAGGTAAGTTTTAAAGTTGTTTCCAAATAAATCATTGTTTTAAACTACTGGCAGCAATATGACTGACTGTACTGGACAGAGGAGGATTTTGTCGCCAATACATTGTAGTTAAACTGTGCGTTTCGGCTAGGCTTATGTTAACGTTATGAAATGTAATGTAACACCTAACGTTTGCAAACTGCTCATTCACGATAATTTTATTATTGTGCATAAATACAAATGATGGTATTTCAGTGTTTCCCACAGATTTGAAAGCTACTTGGGTGGGTGGACTCCTGAGGGGTGTTCCCAGTCCTGCTACTTGCGTCTCCTCTAACCTCATGATCCACAAGTGAGTGACGGCGAACTAATGTTACATGCTGTATATCTATATATCTATATATATACATACACATACATATATACTGTATATATATATACATACTGTATATACATACTGTATATACATACTGATATATATATATATATATATATATATATATATATACACATACACATACAAGTGGATGACCTTCTAAAATATCAACAAGAACCACAAGACAAATCATAATTCAGGTGAAAGCCAACCTGTACATCACATAGAGGGATTTGCGTCAGACCTCTTTTGCTGCATCTGGGACACATGCATGCTTCAACAATCAGAAGAAAAGTCAATCGACAAGGCTTTCATGGAAGGCTTGCTAGGTATAAGCTTCTGCTCACAAAAAAGATCAAAGCTGCCCATCTCAACTTTGCCACAGAGTACCTGGACAAATCTGAAGCTTTTTGCAAGTCCCTTCTGTAGACAGATGAGTCCAAAATTGAACTGTTTGGTCACAACTAAAACAGTCATTTTTGGTGAAAAGTCAACACTGCATACCAGCAAAAGAACCTTATCCCTACAGTGAGGCAGGGTGGTCAGAATGTTAAGTTCTGGGCTGACTTTTCATTCTCAGGACTTGGACAACTCCACATAATCCAGGGAATCATGAATTCAGAGGAATATTGTGAAATTCTGGTTCATAACCTAAAGCCTTTCTTTGTGAAGTTACAGCCTGATAGAAGATGGATCATGCAACATGACAATAATCCAAAGCATTCCAGCAATACAACCAAGGAATGTCTGAAGAACAACAAGATTCATGTTCTGGATGTGCCCAGTTAAAATCCTGACTTAAATTCTTTCAAAAATACTGTGGCGGGACCTGAAGAGGGCAGTTTTTGCTAGACGCCCATCCAACCTCTCTCAATTGGCTGCATTTTGCAAGAGTGGCAAAAATCCCCCAAAGTCAGGGGTGAAAGTGGGCCGGAACGTTCCGTGTAGCACTGCGTTACGTTAAAAAACAAAAAAAGGCACTGGTCTGAAAATATGATGGCAACTGTCAAAACCCCATGTTATAAATAACCTGCCAGACTGCCACCCAAGAAGAAAAAATCTACTAACGTCACATTTACATACACAAGTCATCAAAAGCCTGGGGAGCGTGAGGCGGCGCGATTGCATATCACGCGTACAGACGTGTGTGTGGGGCGGCGCGGAGGACGCATTTGGAGACACGGTGCAGTGTGGCGAAAATTTGCATATTCGCCAAAGTTGAAAAATTTGAACTTTGTTCGCATTTCGCCTTGCGGCCTGATAGGCTGAAATATGTGCCACATTGGCTTCGGGGATGGACTACGTCACACAAAGCGTTCTGTCTGTCACCTGCGTGCAACAACACAGGCAGCCACTTAATACCCCCGTAAAAAAATGTATCCCCTCCTGCGAGTACAACGACTGTTTTTCAATAAATACATAAAAACACACGTGGGCTTTGTTTTGAAACAAGAACACAGTATTTATCGTTGAGAAGCAAAAGAAAAGCAAGCACTCACGCTGCATTCAACGACCACACACGCAGTACGAAATCTCAGATATACATAGAAAAACCTCAGACGACTGAATTTACTGTTTCTCTGTTTTGTTCCAGATGTTTGAAGTTTAGATATTTGTTTACAAGGAACCTTTTCGAAGAATCTCCACTTTTCCGTGGTAAAAGTTATAATATCCCACGACAGGGGATGCAATTTTTGTACGGGCGTAAATACTTTTGGCACGACAGCAGAACGCTTCCCCCCATTTTGGTGTGAACATAGCATAAAGTGCTTCTGAATTGTTCCAGTGTGCTTTTGTAGCGTAATCCGTTTCCAACGATATCTATTATTTATTTATCCCACGGAGTTCTGTCCACCGGCTCCGTTCTCTGTGTCTCTGACGAGTCACGTTGATGTGTGTACGTCTGTGTTTTTGATATCTGCTATTTAGTAAGTGAAATGGCCAAGGACTCCAATAACTTTGCCAACAAATACATAAGAATCTAGCAGACGACAGCGAGTTTACCTACTGCATTTGTTTCTGCGTGTACTTATTCGAGGTCTTCTTGGGGTGGACAATGGACTCTGTGGCAGAACCAACCTTCCCGATGACTCAATGTTTTGACTCCTGTCAAAATCTGCGATGTAGGCATCCAATGCTGCGGAGGCTGAGTCATATTCCTTTGAAAATCACAAATTAAAAAATAATTAAAAACATAAGAGTACTAAAATTTTTCAACCATTAACAAATTCTTTTTTTAACCACCACACAGATTATTATTATTTCAACCATTTACAGCAATTAGTTTGCTAGTGCCTGTGAATGGCAAAGAACCAGTTCAAGATGTACAATGCCTCTCCCCCAAAGTCAGCTGAGTAGGCTCCACTTACTCAATACCCAAAGGTAGACTTACCATTAGCGAAACTAGGCAGTTGCCTAGGGCCTCACGTTACTAGAGGACCCCATAAAATTCCTCATACACTATAATGGTCAATATAGTTTTTACTTATTTACACACATTAATTATGTTTGTGATCCAAATCATTTTGTTTAAATGCCAGCAGAAGGCTTCTTGTATCGTAGGTCTCCACTAATGGATCAGTCCATCTTAGTGTGCGTGTGCTTGCGTAAAAACAGAGCGGGCAGTGAGCGAGACTGAAAAAAGAACGTAAAAAAATGAAACAAAGTTATCCCGGTGGGGCCGAAAAGAATAAGGAGGAAAATAAAAAGTTTATTGCCAAGTATTACCAAAAAATGACAATTTTTTTCACTGCGTCTATGGCGACTGACTTACAGCCTGCAGCAGCAACAACAAGATCGACGCCTGTTGGGGACGCAAAAGTAGTGAGTAACTGTTCAGCTGGTGACATTTCCCCTCTATTGCACATATAGTATTTCTTCATCTCATTGAATTTGGGAGGATCAGTTATCGTTGCAGCTTACCAGCGGCATGACGGTTGCTATTTTTATATGTAGGACATGTACATCACGACCCTGGCTCCGTGACATTTTTAAGATTTTTTTTAATTAATTAATGTGCTGTTGGACAGTTTAAACAATGTTTATATATTTTGTAGCATCACTTGTTTCTTCTGTAAGTTGCAGCGAGCCTATTTTTAGGCTTGTCATGATGCATTATCCAAACTGGCCCAGAGGGATTTCTTTTTTTAAGTTTTGTCTTAAGAAGTCACCCCGCAAAGGAATAGTCTTTCACTTTAAGCATTAAATCATCATTTTGGGGGTATATGTTTTTTGCTGAGCAGGAAGGGTTAATGGGGTAGATGCCACGGACTTTCAACTTCCGGGTTTTACACATCAGCGCCACTGCTGGCCGCGTTCTAACACTCGCAGTCGCACCCCTGCGCCCCGCAACCGCGTGCTCCCGGCTCATCGGCAGGGGGGGCGGCTCGGCTATCTGAAATGCTTTGGACACTGAGACAGACACTACACACTCGCAGCCTCGCACCCGTCGACGGAAACACGCAATCGAGGGGCACAAAGATGGAAGCGCAAGTACTGGTGTCTGCTTGACACCTGTGCAATGAATAATGAGACTCACCTGTAGACGCTTGTAGTCTAAATTTTGGGCTTTTGGGGCTTTGCTCTAGAGACGTTCTGTGGGGTGTACTAATTTTTGCAACACCCTTATTTGAGTAAAACTGAAAATCTAATTCATATCATTAACCTTACTGTCATTTTATAAGTTAAACAGAGGTTATATAAATTTAGTCTTGTCACCATTTTGGAAATTGTTTTTGTGTTCATTGACAAATTGTTCAAAGTGTTATTTTTTAAGGGGGTGTACTCATTTATGCTGAGCACTGTACAATAGTGGCGTAGAGAGTGGAGTATTTGCCTCAGAGATACAGCGGAGCAGACACAATCCTCAAATTTCTACATTAGCACTTGAGTATACCACTGAATAAGAAGCCTTATACTATGTTGTGCGTGTTTGTTTCAGAATGAGACAGGGATGCGCTGTGAGAAATACAAAATTTGGATGCGCTGTGAGAAATACAAAATTATGTCATGCAATTTTAAGGAAAAGTACTATATTGGGATTTATAGGTCTGCCTTTAAAATGATCTAGGAAGGAATTTTATGTACTAATGGTATCGTATCTGGTATCAGTATCTTTGACTACTCAACAGTTGAGCATCGGTATTGGTCTGGAACAAAAATGCGGTATTGAACATCCCTATTTAAAATATATGTATCTGTCTTCTCATTCAAAAGGGCCCCATGCCTACCTTTGCCTGGGGCCCCAAATTTCTTAAATCCGCTCCTGCCAATACCCATGATTCCAGTGAGGATAATAAGCAGTATATGAAGAGTATGAATGGATGGTTTGCTCATACTCTGGTATTCCACAATCAAAATCATATAAGCAGCTCTACAAGTATGACATTCATATCATATGCTATGTTTTGTCAAATGACCTCAGTCATGATTGTGTCATTTCCACTCGCTGATCTCACGCCACTGAACTCTCCTGCAGCTGTGCAGAACTCCAGCCGTCACGCCAAACAGGTCTCCTCTGACCCGCAGCATCAGACAGACAAGTAATGACAGTGTTTGTGTAATCCTTGACATTGTTTGGTACAAAAGTAACCACAGTAGGCTACTTAACATCATAGTGCCCAGAAAACAAAATACTGCTCAATATTTCCTAAACATACAAAAACGGGAAGGATGGTACTTCAGGCATTACACACACACTGAAAATGCTTGGCTTTTTATTCAAAGTAACAAAGATTATCCGTGCGTAAGACATATGTTATGTTCTCCTTACTATAGCGCTTTGCTAGAAATTAATTGTATTTTGGTTGTGTTTAATTTTTTGGGTATTGTTTGTTCCACAATCCACTAGTTCTCTGCTATTTCTAATTGAACTACCAGTATTATATATTATTTCAATATTAGTCCTACTACTTCACAAATTGTCAAAAGGGTAATAACACATGTTCCATGGTCTACAAAATGTTGACATTGTCATTAGTCTGGTGATTAATGGTTATCTTTAGCTGGATTGTTGTCATGAAAGTGGATTTAAAAACAATCATGTTTGAGTGCTTTTACAACTGAAGAAACAGAATTTACCTTGTCTTTGTATCTGAAGGTTGTGTTGAACTCTGGTGACAATAGGCTCCTAAAGTAGCCAGAACTTGACAACAGTGTTGTTACCGTTGACTCTGGAGATATGATGTCACTCAAAGGGCTGGTAGAGTCCATGCTGACAAAACAATTCAAGGTATAACAAATGACTCAACCAATAATGCATTGGAATAAAACTGCGTAAAATGCTCACAGCTGGGAATGATAGCCTCAAAAGTATTTTTGCTTGAATTAAGACTCAACAAAAGTAAATATCAGTATCCGAAGAGGGGATGTTCCATTTGCCTGCCAAATCCGTCCACCACGTTGCAAAATATGTGTGTACAGTTGTCCAAATTTCATTTTATTGCTCCTTTTGCACAATTTGCTCATCAAATGGAATCGAAAGGTTACGGTGACCACGATGCTGTGGATCTTATGTGGCTATTTGAACTAAATGATAACGCAATGAACACTGCATTTGGAACAATTAAATATACTTATATACTCCAGTTTTACGCGTTTTACGTTGTCTTCTACATTAGAATAGTATTTATTTCGTCAAATACCTTCTTCAAATAACAGATATTTTGAGTTGTTTTGCTAATGATCGTTTAGCTAACAACGATAGTGAGTTTCAAAACTCGCGCAGCATATTGTATTAAAGGATTGCGTTCAGATAAATGTTACATTTATTTACTGCATCACATAATATAACAATAAAGCTTACGTTAAACTGTATCCGTCGTCCTCTCACTTTTTAAGCATTAGCACAGCCTTACTTCCTGTTGCTCCGAGAAGGTTTCAAACGAACATTCAAGGCTCCCGGGGCGGGGAACGTTGAAGATTACATGACTGGTCCACAATCAGATTAACTACAGTAACGTCTCCTATTGGCTTAGTTTTCTCGTCCTTTTATTTTTTCCTACTCCTTTGCCTCATCGATTGGTTAGATTTGAGCGGAATGTGTTGCTTGCTTGTTGAAACGATGACGTCATTCGCCCTTTTACGTTGCATGTGCAACTTTTTGACGTTAAAAATCAACATTTCACGGTTCATTCAAAACCCTTTTCTTCATTTTTAAGAACAGCGCATAAGTACAATTTTAAAATCCAAAAACAAGAGCGCAGTTAAGACTGATTCTTTGTGATTTTTTTGTGCTTGTATTTAAATTCATTCTCTTCTACTGTGTGTATAAAGATTGTTAATAATAATTACAAAATAAAAACTTTTGACGTAGAAAAGCAACCACTTGTAGACGTTTTGTAGTTACATAACGTTTATTAACAACCATAAACTACATTTCCCACAAAGCATGCTGATTGTTACCCGAGACACCCGAGAAGGGACAGCTTCCAGCCACTAGATTGCAGTGTACTATCCACATGATCACATCAATTACATTTTACCAACAACTGCAATTCAGAAATACCGAAATTATACCGAAATGTCCAGTAAGAGTAAAATTGATGCCGATGTAAGACTGTTTCAAGCAAGATGGAAAGACGAATACATGTTTGTTCTTCAAGGAGAAAAAGCGGTATGTCTTTCATGTTATGAAGCGGTGGCGTTTTTCAGAGAGTAGGACGTCAGTGATCACGGAGCTAAGTATGTCCAAATAAGCCTTTAAGACAAATAAAAAAATATCAAAAAATTAAAAGGCAAATTGCGATCAAATCATTAGTGTTGACAAAAGCCACAAGCAAAAAAAAAAAACTATCCGGACGCGCATATCTGCAGCTTTTATTGGGGCTGGAGAACTCACCCGAGCTTCAAAGTTTGTTTGTTTTTAATGGTCCGTTTTTAATAAGAAGGAGGGTACATGGTGAATGCCTGTGAGTATATGTCCCGAGGCCTGACTACATTCTCTGTGCAGTTATTTGTTCTTGTAAACTCGAAATGCTCCTTTTGTCACATATACAGTCCCCTCCAAAAGTATTGTAACGACAAGGTAAATTCCTTTGTTTGGGTTTTCAGATCAAAAATAACGATTTGACAAAAGTTACGAATTCTAGCTTTTATTTCATGTGATGCAAAAAGTGAGCAAAAGTATTGGAACAGATATTATAAAAGTAACTTAAAGTAATTAACTTACTGGCAATAAGTGTATAAAGCCTGTGATCCATGAACTTCACCAGCCTTTTGCATTCTTCATTTGAAATGCTTTTCCAGGCCTTCCTGCAGCTCTTTCAGTTTTTGTTTGTTTCTGGGGAATGGGAGCAGTGGTGTAGTGGTCCCTGGAGAAGTGGGTATACTCTCAATTTTCACCAGAGACGGTGACATGTAAGAATTAAAACGCTGTCATTTGTACTTGCTCACAAAAATAAAATTATCATGACGTGTTAAGAACAGTTTGGTAACACAAGCCACCTGAAATAATGTAAAGTGTATTTATCATGAGGCAAACATAACGTATATGTTATAAAACAAATGACAATATTTAGTGAACAATGAACAAAACCTAGTGAAAAACAGTCTGGTTAGTCTTCAATTATTGTTTTGTTCTGAATCTTAAACTATCCACCCCCCTCCCCCATTCTTGTGTTTTAATTTACCAGCCTATAGCTACTATAAAAGTTAACTAGAGCATGTAGTTTAGTGTTTAACCGGCAGCGTCCACCCCGGGAATCGAACCCACATCGCGACCAAGTATCCCGTGTACGAGGGCAAATCGGAGCAACATTTCTGGGTCACCATTGTGGCTCGAGGGAGCATTTGAAGGATTTTTTTCCTCGATATGACCCGGCCTACTCTGCCTCCAATTGGCTCATCAGTCCTCATGCCAAAAGTTAGCAAATGTAATCAGTGTAGGCAGGGGGTACCAGGCAGAGGTGGGTAGGCCATGGCTGAAAGGTGTGCATCACGGGGAGATTTAGAAGTGGGTATACTCAATACTGATTGAAAAAGAAGTGGGTATACACTCTATACCTGCGTATACCCTGGTCTTCACCACTGATTGGGAGTTTGTTTTGAGTCATTGGCTTGTTGCATGATTAAGATTTTCCCAATTACCGGTAGTTTGGATGTATTTTTCTGTAAATTGTCAGACAAAATGTTTTCTTACACTTCAGAATGAATTCATAGTAAGTTACATTATTAATATAGTGAGCCCATTCCAGAAGCAGCAATGCAAGTCTGTGCAGTGACATTATCCCACCATGCTTCACAGATGAACTTGTGTGTTTTGGCCTTGGGTATTAAACAGATCATTTCTTTTTTGATGGTTATTTCACTGACTGTTGTCGGCAACATCACCTTCTCCACAAGGCAGGGGTGAAGGTTTCACAATCCACTGATTGAATATTTCGAGAAAAGAAATATACAGGCCATACCACCACATGCAAACCACTGATCAGCAAATGAGAATCAGATTTTCAGATTATATTTCGCAAATAAGTACAGATATGAGTCACAAAATGTTTGGAAAAAGTGTAGAAATGTAAAAAAAAAAAAGTCTGACAATTTACAGAAAAATGCATCTAAACTAATCGCAGAAGTTTGATCATGCAACTAGACTCAAAACACATTGCCAACACAGCAAAATGTTTCATCAGGGGCAAAAAGTGTAAGGTCTTAGACTGGCCAAGTCAATCGTTATTAACAAAATAGAACATAGATTTTGAATTCTGAATAGAAAATTGAAGGGAGAGATGCCCAGAAACAAACACAAACTGAAAGAACCTGTAGTAAAGGCCTGGAAATGCATTTCAAATGAAGAACCTGGTTAAGTCAGTGGGTCGCAGGCTTGATGCAGTTAATGCAAGTAATGTTTATGCCAGTAAATATAAATCGTAGTCATTTTAAGTTAATGTCTGTTCCAATTTTTTTGCACACTTGAAAAGTGGGTGGGTTGAGTTCAAACAGAATGGCCCCTGTCTTGAGTTGTTTAAAAATATTTAGATGTAATAAAAACTGGAATTCTAAACTCCTGTCTCGTATTCATGTTTTGATCTGTAACCCAAATGTCTTCAGTATACAGCGAAAACAAAGGAATTTACTTTGCCGTTCCAATAATTTTGGTAGGGACTGTATATGTAATGCACTAGCTTGTCCTTTATCTTTACAATGTGGCTTCCTCGTCTCACGCCACCTGACAGCCACTTTCCTCCCTTTGCAAAAATGTAATCAAGCCAGTATATCAGTCACAATCATCTCTCCCCTCACTGCCAGATTGTTCATTGTCAATTTTATGTAAGACTTTCAAGCATTCTTACTCAGATCGGTCTTGCGTTCTCAACGCCACCTGTTCCTTTTTCATCTCCCACCTGTTTTGGTTTGTCTGCTCCACTGCTCATTTCTCTGGATCTGGACGCCATGCCTGTTTGTTTTATGCCATTGTCTTACCTGGATTGACACCCTTAGTAAGCGAGAACTTTCCTTCCTCGCTCCACTTACCTGCACATCCTCTACTTCCATGGCTAGAAATCCTCGCTCTCCCAAAGAGCCACGGATATTGAACCCCTGGATTGTGAGTGTGGCACAAGGCAGAAGACATAATCTTCTGCCTTGTGCCACATTAATCTTCCTGCTCCATAGAACAACATTCCTAATTAAACACATTCTATGGTGTGTGGCAATTGGATTTCTTCCACAGCCGTTACAATTTGTGAAGATACTGTATGTACTGCATGGTTTTTGGGTTACAAGAATAAAACTATTATGATGACTACACCAATGAGCCAAAACATATTAAAAATATAACTCTTCTTTTCATGTTGGTTCTGCATGCAATTGCTGAGAATAAGCTAGAAGATTTGAGCAAATCATTTTCAAACAACAAACAGCTTTGATTTGTGTAACGACTTTCGAGGGACCCAAGATTACAAAATGCCAGATGTATTTAGGCCATTTTTGGGGAGTATGTAGATATATTTTTACTGTGTGTTCTTTTTAACAAGCTAGAAACCTATAGCTATACTATATATATAAATCCATAGAGTTTAAAAGTAATATTTAAACAACAAAAATACAGTACACTGCCCATTTGATTGAAAATGGGTTGATCCACCTCGACCCGTTCCCCTGCTTACAAGCAGACGATCAAAGCGCGTTGTCCTCCTCAGTCTAGTCACAGGGTATGTCTCTCTAGTTGAGTGAAAGTGTTCCTTCCTTTTACCAGGATATGTGAAAAGTTTCTTACCTTCTACCACTCAACACCAACAAATTATTTTCATTACTAGTCTGGTTTTTTGCTCCTCAATCATGTTGCTACGTGCTTATGAGGAAAACAAGTGTTAATATTAATGTCTCTATTGTGCTGGCTAGCTTACTATAATGTGTGGGTCGTGCATGCGTGGTGTGTGTGTCTGCACAGAAAAAAAATAGCCTCGTGGAGTAGGTCATGGACATAAAATTGTTTTTCAGCAAACAAAAACTCAATTTTGAAGTATTTGTATTATAGACAAGATGTAAAAAGGCAGACACAAACAGTGTTATATAAAGTCAATTTGTTTTGATCATATGTTTTATATGTGTCTGTACTTCACCCATTCACAGATTTGTACATTCATTATTATTATTTTTTAGATTCAAGCACATTCCTTTTTTTATGTGTATGTAATGTATGTATTTTAAGTCCTTTTCTCCTTTGCATAACTTTTATTAGATTCAATTTACTCACTGATTTCCCATGCAATTTTTGGAGAGGGAATTAACTTCAAACCACCATTGTCAAGCCGCAGTAAGCGGGGCTGTGTTGCTCTTATTTTGGTCCATCTATTTCTGGTTTTATTTTGAAAGAACTAACCACCACTCTCACTCCAAGTCACTTGCCCTTCCTCCTGCCATGCTTAATGCCGGTTCCTGATTTCTTCCACCTGTCTCCAATTATCTACCTAATAAATAGACTGCATCAGCCACCTCCCAGTGTTGAAGTGTCACACGCTGTGCATGGAAGTGTTCGCACAGCTCTTGAGCCACAGACCACAGACCACAGGCCTTGCCTTGTTTTTGTGCCTTTTTCACTCCTGAGTGAAGCACCTTTAGTTGTCTTTTTTTTTTTTTTGTAAATAAACTGCTGCCATTGAGGCCAACCTACTCCCTGCGCTTGTGTCCTCCCTTCCTTGTTGTGTCAGCACACTTCAGCCAGAATCGACCCAGTAGGGATGCTGGAAACCACGCTGCGGAATCAGGAGGCACGCCTATCATGCCAGGAGGAGTTCCAGCACGTCATGGCCACCCAAATGGGTGAGATTTCTGGACAAGTACAGGAACTGGTGAGTCATCTGCGTGGCTCCACTGTACCTGCCGCACAACCGGAACTACCGGCTGGACCCTCTGCTCTGCCTTCTTCGCTTGCCGGACTGGGCTTGAGGCTGGCTTCCCCGGAACGCTACTCCGGAGAGCCTGGACAATGTCAGGGCTTCTTGACCGACTGCGAGATCCACTTTGAACATTCCCCGCAGGTCTTCCCCACAGATCGTTCCCGAGTGGCCTTCATGGTTTCTCATCTGACCGGACGAGCCATGGCATGGACCACCGCCGAATGGGCAAGGAACTCTCTGACCTGCAGACCGCCTCCATCTTTCGCACAGCCCTTCGCCAGGTCGTTGATCCCACCAATACGGATGGAGAGAAGGCTCAAGAGCTGAGCAATCTTCAGCAAGGCAGGGAGTCTGTCAGCGGTCATCCGGTTTCGCAGCCGAAAGTGGCTGGAACGCGATGGCTCTTTTTGAAGGGTCTTAACACGCAGATCCAAGAACTGTTGCTCCCCATTGACCTGCCAGCTGACCTGGACTCGCTGATCTCACACTCCATCGGTGGCGGGAGCTCGCTCAGGCTAGCAGGATCCAAAGGAGAACCGGAATGGGACCCCTCCTGCGACCACTAGCCACGGGAGCGCCACGGCTTCCTCCTTCCCCGACACCCACCCAGGTAGGGATCCGAGGAAGCGACGACGAACCCATGCAACTAGGCCGAGCCCAACTGACGTCGGAGGAACGACAACGCCGCCGCTGGGAAGGCCGGTGCTACTACTGCGGTGAATCCGGTCATTTGGTGGTCACCTGCCTTCCGGTGAGTGCAGGTTTCTCCAAAGAAGCCTAAGCTCGAAAACTCACGCCTGTCAGGATCATTCACCGTGCCGTCACCACAGATCTGCCAGCCCTCATCGACTCAGGGGCCGACAAAAGTCTCATGGACTGGGGACTGGTGAAACAGTTACAAGCTGCAACTGAGCCGCTGAACACACCAATCCAAGCCAGGGCACTCAACGGCAGGGTATTATTTGACATTTCCCATATCACAGAGCATCTCGAAGTGCACATCGGACAACACACAGAATGCCTTCGATTCTATGTTTTTTTGATCCCCGTCTCACACCCTGGTTCTAGGACATCCTTGGTTGTGTTTGCACAATCCATACATAGACTGGCGCTCTGGGCACATCATGACTTGGGGAGAGGACTGCGTGAATCATGGACTGAACCAGTCGGCGGCACGTGCACCCTGTGTCTCTCGCTACCACCACAGCTGACAAGTATCCGGACCTGAACACAGTGCCCTCCTGCTATCATCACCTTCGCGACGTCTTCAGCAAAACCAAGGCCATGGCTCTTCCTCCACATTGACCCTATGACTGCTCCATCGACCTGATCCCAGGGTATACCATTCCCAAGGGTAGATTGTACTCAGTCTCGGGGCCTGAACGACTACATTGATGCATCCTTGAAAACCGGACTCATACAACCGTCTTCGTCTCCGCCTGGGGCTGGATTCTTCTTTGTAGGTAAGAAGGACGGCTCCCTACGACCATGTGTCGACTACCCCACTGAAAGATATCACCATCAAAAATCGCTATCCCCTGCCCCCTGATCATCCGTATTCGACCAACTGCAACAAGCCAAAGTCTTCACAAAGCTGGACCTCCGGAATGCCTACCATCTCGTCCGGATTAAAGAGGGAGACGAGTGGAAACCAGTTTTAACACTCCCCGGGGCCACTACGAGTATCTAGTCATGCTTTTTGGGCTCACCAACGCTCCCGCAGTTTTCCAGGCTATGATAAATGACTTACTAAAGGATTTCATTGATCACATCGTATACGTATACCTGGATGACATTTTGCTATGCGACCCACTGGCAGCACGTGACACAAGTCCTTCAATGGTTACTAGACCACAAGCTGTATGCCGAGCAGAGTCTCTTCCACGTGAACACTATCTCCTTCTTGGGTTTTGTAGTATCACCAGGAAGGGTAGAGATATGGAGCCTGGCAAGATCAGCGCTGTAAGGGACTGGCCCACGCCAGAATCGTGGAAGAAAGTCCAACGGTTCCTGGGTTTTGCCAATTTTTACCGTCTCTATATCCAGAACTTAAGCTCCATTGCATGCCTTGACCTCTCCACAGGTGCAATTCCGCTGGAGCCTGGAGGCTGATACCGCTTTCAATGCTGTCAAGCAACGATTCACTGAGGCACCGATACTCAAGGTTCCAGACCCAAAACAACAGTTTGTGATGGAGGTGGATGCCTCCAACGTCGTAATCGGGGCCGTCCTATCCCAACGCTGCCAGGAGGATAGCAAGGTCCATCCCTGCGCATTTCTGTCCAGGCGGCTCTCCAAGGCAGAGCGCAACTACTGCGTCGCGACCGTGAACTCCTGGTGGTAAAAGTAGCACTCGAGGAGTGGAGGCACTGGCTCCAGGGTGTAGAACAACCCTTCGTGATTTGGACTGATCACCGAAACTTGGAGTACCTATGCAAGGCCAAACGACTCAACCCCCGACAAGCCAGGTGGTCCCTGTTTTTTTAGCCGATTTTTGTTCTCTCTGACCTACAGGCCGGGGAGCTAGAACACTAAGGCAGATGCCCTTTCACGTATCCATGACCCCAAACCTGCTGAGACTGAAGCAGAACCCATCCTTCCCCGGAACTGTGTGGAGGGAGCCGTAGGATGGCAAGTTGAGGACGACGTTAAGGAGGCTCTCGAGAACTCTAACCCTCCCAAGAATTGCCCACCACGTTGTCTCTATGTACCGGAGGGCCTGTGGCCGCAGCTAATCCACTGGGCACATACCTCACGCCTGTCTTGTCACCCTGGAGTCCGCAGGACTTTGTTCTTCATTGCCCGGAGATTCTGGTGGCCGGCCATGGAGGCATCAGTACGTGGAAGCTTGCCCAGTCTGTGCCCGGAACAAGGCGTTCACCCGTCCGCGGATGGGTCTCGTCGAGCCTCTGAGCATTCCTTCCAGACCCTGGGCCGACATTATCCTGGACTTTGTTACCGGACTTCCAGCCTCCCACGGTAAAACCACTATTCTTACAGTTGTAGACCGATTCTCGAAAACGGCACGATTCATCCCCCTAGCCAAACTACCATCAGCCAAGAAAACCGCTGAGATCATGATAGACCATGTATTCCGGGTCCATGGTTTTCCTCGCCACATCGTATCAGACCGTGGCCCTCAGTTCGTTTCACGATTCTGGAGAAAGTTCTGTAGGGCACTAGGAGCCAAGGCCAACCTGACCTCCGGTTACCATCCAAAGGCAAATGGACAAGCTGAACGCCTCAACCAGCAGCTTGAGACCGGACTCCGGTGCCTGGTGTCCCAAAACCCGGCAACCTAGAGCAAACACCTGGTATGGGTTGAACTCTCTCATAATCCTCTGCCCACATCCGCAACCGTTTTTTCACGTGCATCCACGGTTACGAGCCTCCCTACTTCGCTGATTTGGAAGAGGAGGCGACCGTACCCTCCAACCACGCCATGATCCACCGATGTCGCCGAATTTGGTCGGCGGCCCGACTGGCTCTCCAGGACAGGGTGACAGAGTGAAGAGGGCCGCAGACCGGAAAAGGAGACCCGCACCCCACTACCGGCCAGGTCAGCGTGTCTGGCTATCCGCAAAGAACCTACATCTCAAGGTACCTTGCCCGGAACTGGCCCCAAGATTCATGGGGCCCTACCACGAATCTCCAATTCCATAGGTCCTGCGGCCGTACGACTTCGTCTGCCTCGATCCCTCCACGTCCACCCCACGTTCCACGCCAGTCAGGTGAAGCCTGTCCGGTACAGCCCCATGGTCCCAGCGGAGCCAGCACCGCCTCCCCCGGAAATGGTGGAAGGCGGCCCTGTTTACAAGGTCAGGAAGTTGCTGGATGTTCGTAACCGGGGTTGGGGAAAACAATATTTGGTGGATCGGAAGGCTTACGGCCCTGAAGAACTGCAATGGGTTCCCTCCCGATTCATAGTGGACTCATCAAGAAGACTGCATCAGCCACCTCCCAGTGCTGAAGTGTCGCACGCCGTGCATAGAAGCGTTCTCACAGCTCTTGATCCACAGTCATTGTTTGCCTTGCTTTGTTTTTGTGCCTTTTTCTCTCCTGAGTGGAGCGCCTTTAGTTGTCTTTTTTTTTGTTTTGTAAATAAACTGCCATTGAGGTCAACCTATTCCCTACGCCTGGGTCCTCCCTTGCTCGTTGTCAACCATCAGTTCTTGTCTGTTTCCCACCACTTAACAATTTCTGCCTTTCTTCAGTTTTAGCTGTATGTTACAATGTTTTTGGTTTCACTTGTATGGAAAGAAATTTGTGTCTTTATTGTTAATCAAACTAAATAAGCATTTGGAAAAAAAATCAAACAGGATTTGCAACCTCAAATAAATTGTAATCAAACAATTTATTAAATTAAAAAATATATATTTGCAAACAAAATTAATGGATTTGAATTATTATTTTTTTCTTAACTTTTGCAAGCAAGCTTTTAGGATTTGTTTGCAACTCCTGACTTTTGGTTGCAGATCTTTTTCTGTCTTGTGTGGGCGGGGTTCTCCGCTCAACCGATGATAGAAGCCTTTTCATTGGTCAGCTTGGAAGCCGCTGCGACAACGTTGATTGGTCAGCTAGTAATGGGGGTGTGACAATATCTGTCTAACTCTTCCTGGCTCATTCTACAGTCGCCGCCAGCATCGAGGTAAATATTGATCTGTTGTTTATCCGGTGTTTTGGTCTAACCATTACAATTAGCGTAATCACTCACTCAGCATTGCTTAGCCATGCTAGCTAGCTAGCTTTGATAGTCTGATACCTGACTCATTCATGAAGCTATGTTGTTGGCAAGTCGAAACACTACAAATACACGGCTCACTGGGATGGCTGTTAGTATGAAGTTTTGTTGTTTTTTACTCATAAAGAAACCTTTGCATTTGCTTCACATACAAGCAGGACTGGGAGTCAAATAAATTTACAGTAGCTGCATCCCCTAGTAGAGATTAAATTTGTGATTATTATTTATTGCTCCTGTTTGTTTACAGTACAAGTAAAGTTGAAAAAGTGGGGGAATCTGAGTATTGGGGACGATCACTACCGCTACTAATAAACCTTTCTAGATATACAAAGACAAAAATAAATGTAAAATAGTAGACAATTTGTCTTTATAACACCGTGGAGAATCAATGTAATTCAGTTTAAGAAACAAAAACAGTTTCCTCCACTTTCTGTTTAGTGTCAAAGTCTGATTTATGGACATACACTAAAGGTAATCAAGTCAGTTCATCTGATTACTGATTGCTCTTGATATAGGATTCAGCTGCTACTCAGTGGAGGGGCAGGTCTATTCCAGGCCCAGGGTAGCAAGTTTAAAAAAACAAACAAAAAAAAAACCACCAACATTGTTTAAATAATGTGTAACTGCTTGCATGCTTGATTGGTTTTACCATGTTTAATCATTTAAAATGTGTGTTTTTTTTTTAAGTGTTCCTTGCATCTTTTTATTTGTCTGTATGTGGCCCCCAGAGGAAAAACTTTGTACACCCCTGCTGTACAAGAAAAAGGTCATGGCAGTTGTATTGGTGGGAAAAGTGTCCATAACCAGAGGTAATTTGTATGTGAGTGTCAGAGCATTATATAAGTGATTGTCTGTACAAAAAAAGATGCTAAGTTTTAGCCATATTTTAGATTGTGCTATATGTTTTATGGTAGTATGCTGCATATGCATGTAAATAATTGTAACCTTAAAAAAAATGTCTTTAACATCCTCTTCCTTCTTTTAAATGTAGGGTGGAACCGCTATGAAGAGATTTTTGGGGTGTAACCTGTACTACAGTGTACTCCATGGATTGGAGGAACATGCCTTGATTAACTCTTTGACTGCCAAAAACGTTAAATAACGTTTAGTAAAATCCTACGGAGGAGCGCCAAAGACGTTAAAAGACGTTCACCAAGTTTTTTTTTTGGGAAACGGGTGGAGGAAAGCCTTGGCCAGCTGTGCTGAAAGTATCAAGCAGATCTAGTTAGTATAATGACTATTTTTGGCCCCTAGATGGCAACGATGACTCTCTTTGGACAAGATCGGGTAGGCGTCAGTAGTAGAAGACGTGAGGCGGAGCTAGAGTGCTGAGGGGAGAATGGCTGAGAAAGCGAAAATGGCGACCGGTGGCAAGCAGCTCACGCTTGATCAGTTTTTTCAAAGAAGAGAAGCATCAACCAGTGCTAAAGAGCACATTGATGACAACGATCATGATGATGATGATGGTGACTCCGAGGTTGACGCCAAAGTTGGAAGCGTTGACGCGGCGGCTATGATCACGTCATAAAGCCTCACTGGTTAGCGTTACTAACGCCGGAAAACGTGGAGCACAACCGAGCACTTCTGCTCAGGCGGACGTTCAATCGGACGACGAAGAGTGCCCTGAGTCCAATGCATATTCATCGGAGGACTGGGTACAGTCTGATCACGGAGAAGACACTGGTTCTGGACTACGATGCCACCATGAATGAAGCGGATAAGATGGATCAGAACATCTCTTACCACCCTGTATAGGAACTGAAGGACATGAGGAAGCCAGACGTAACACCACCGTAACGTCACCGTATCATGATCCTGAGAGTAGACTTGATGGCAACATGGCCAAACACACACTGCAGTATATACTTGCTATTCCCCGGGAAAAAAAGCCAGCAAAAAAGTGTAGCGTCTGCAATCGCAGTGAAACTCATCTGTTGTGCAAATCCTGCTGCGTCCCCTTGCATGCAGGGGAGTGTACTGTATTTGAAACATCCACACAATTGTAAATAGGTCCACGGTTGCACACATTTGTAAATAGTTTGCCAAATTGTTACACTGTTGAATGTAAATAAGCGTATTTTGCTATCAAAAAACACTTTTTCATTGTTGGTGGTAGTGTTTTACAGAAGTAAAGCACTGTTTAGGTGTTTGTGGCATCATTCATGGAAAAAAAAGGTGTCAAATTCACTAGAGTGCATGAAATAATATCGTTTCACAAAAAGCTTGATTTCTCCGTATTTTGTTTCAAAACAGAGCATTTGGGTGAAACTAACCATTTTCTATTGTTGATTACTGAAAAACGGAATAAGGTAGAAACAAACTTTTTTTTCTGATGAAAGATGAGTCCAATCTTTCATTTGGTAGTATGTGTGTTTCCATAGTCCAAACACAACATTTTCTGTGGACCTTGAAAGATCAGTCAAAATGCTTAAATCGGCTGGCACCCACGGCATCCCTTTTCTGAAAACGTCTGGCAGTCAAAGAGTTAAAAACAAGTTCCAAATTCTCTTAAGTAGCTTGTGCAAAAGTGCTGTGTGAATATTTAAGTGCTTCATACAAACTAGACGTAAAGGGCAGAGGTGTTCATATGAAACATTTTCATTTCGTTTGGTCGTTCAGTTTCATTATATTCAGAATACATGGCTCCGTGATATCCTGGCTAATGAAGTAATTTACAGAAAGGTTTAGATGAATAATTTAATTATTCTAACATCCCAGACGATAATAGGTTGTTGTACAATAGGCATCATTGTGGGGGAAAAAATATTCCTCAGCCTTTAAAGTCAAACAAAGTGTCACATCCAAAATGATTCTTACCATTCTCAAAAATCAATAGAAAAGTCTTTATTGACTATTACAACAAATGAAACATCCTATAGTTGTTGATCAGCTTTTTGCATGACTCGGCTGATATTTTTGCTCATTCATCTTTAGCGATGAGCTCTTCTTGTCATCACCCTGATTTTTAGTTCCCACCACAGATTTTCAACTGGATTTTCTGGGCAAAACTTTAATATTTTTGTCTGCAAACCATTTCTTAACCACTTTGCTGTGTGTTTTGGGATTTTGTCATGCTAAAATGTCTACATATTCAAAATTTGCCGAGGGGTATGAATAATTATATATACACTACTCATAAAAAGTTAGGGATATTTGGGTTTCAGGTGAAATGTAGGGAAAATGTAAAAAGTTCTCGCTACAGTGATATCAATACATGAATGTAGGACATTTTGAGTGGTTCGACGACACTGGAATCCTTCTCTAATTGAGGTGATATCCTCATCTCAAACAATTGATTGAAACAAAAGTTAACAAAAATGGTGGGTACCCCACATCCAGAAATTTCAACGTTTCAATAAATCATGTGCCCTTGAGCATCAATTACAGCTTTACAACGACGTCTCATGCTGTTCACAAGTCGACTCTTTGTCTGCTGAGGCATGGCATCCCACTCTTCTCGAAGGGCATTGAGGTTCTGGGGTGCAGAGTTTCCAGCCTCTACACGGCGTCTCTGCTGATCCCACAGGTTTTTTAATAGGATTCAGGTCTGGAAAAAGTGCAGGCCTGTCCATTTGAGGTACACCAGTCTCCAACAGCCGTTCCCCGATGATGCCACCTCCATGAGCCGGAGCATTGTCGTTTGTGAATTTTGCCGTTGAGCTCCTTGTTAGAGAACAGCAACTTGTGCAAAAAGTACTGAAACATTTGACAGTTGAACGTGTCCATTCAAAAGCTTAGAGAAGGTCGCATTAAGTTCACCTGTAAAGGTTTGAATGCATTTTAGGCTTGTGCTGAAATTTCTCCAGAAAGCCAAATATCCCGAACTTTTTGTGAGTAGTGTATATTTAAATATTGTATATTTAGTGTAGGGCAGCACGGTGGCTGACTGGTTAGCACGTCCGCCTCCCAGTGCAGAGGACGTGAGATCGAGTCCGGACTTCGGCCTTCCTGGGTGGAGTTTGCATGTTCTCCCCGTGCTTGCGTGGGTTTTCACCGGGTACTCCGGTTTCCTCCCACATTCCAAAAAACATGCATGGCAGGTTAATTGAACACTCCAAATTGTCCCTAGGTCTGAATGTGAGTGTGGTTGTTCGTCTCTGTGTGCCCTGCGATTGGCTGGCAACCAGTTCAGGGTGTACCCCGCCTACTGCCCGAAGCCAGCTGGGATAGGCTCCAGCACCCCCGCGACACTTGTGAGGAAAAGCGGCCAAGAAAATGGATGGATGGATGGATGGATATTTAGTGTAAAACATCATCCAAGATTTTTCTTTTTAATACAATGTGATAACTTCAGTCCTTTTGACAGATGCTAATTTAGGGGAAAAAAAGTATATTGTGACCTTTTTAAATCTTTATATCAGCCCATTTTCTTTTTCTTGGAGTTTCTGTAGCTTTCATTAATTAATTAGACATTCCAGATCCATCAATCTTAAGATCTCCTCCCTTTGGACCACGGGATCATTGTATATGCCATCAAATGCTCTTTGTCAGAGGAAAGACTTGCTGCACTACAGCAAATAAATCCAACCTCTTATTCCTTCAAATTTGGTCAGATCATCTTGCAGGCTCTCAATGTTGCGGTCTAGTGGGCAATCAAGGAAGTTGCAGATTGGTCCAAAGAGACATTACATTTGTTTATGTCACAGATGAAAATGAATTATTGTGCCAAGCAGTTTGTCTTTTGTTAAAAAACAACTCCTCTGCATATGAATTTTCCACAATTTTCCCATCAACAATAAATCCTTTTGCAATTCAGGTATAAACAGTATATGTGGAACAGACTCTGACACAGATGCTTGTGGTCCTGCACCACCTCAGGAACGGAGGAGGCTCCTCCATTTTCATCTTCTGGTTTCACATCTTCAATAGTAAAGAAAATGTAAGTAGCTTATAAGTGACAAACATACAAAGTAGTTTTTTGTTTTTAATCAGGTAAGATGTGTTTGACATATGATTTGTAGAGTTAACAAATGAGCAATAAACAATATAACAATCACAGATTAAAGTTTACAAAATATTTTAATTCCCAACTATCATGAATTTAATCTCTACTTCAAACATCTAAGACGTAGGGGAAGCAGCTACTGTAAATACAGTCGACTTCCAGTCCTGCTTGTATGTGAAGCGAATGCAAATGTAAAAAATACAAAACAAAACTTCATACTAACAGCCATCCCAGTGAGCCATATATTTGTAGCATTTCGATTTGCCAACAACATAGCTCAATAAGTCAGGTATCGGGCTCCAGGTGGCGGAGTGGTACCGTCTCTTGCTTTTGCTTCCCCGCCTGGGAGACCATGTTTTTATGTGTGCCTGTTTGTGTGAGTTAGTGTCAAAAAGAAAAGGAAAGAAAAAAAGAGTCAGGTATCAGACTATCGAAGCTAGCTAGCTAGCATGGCTAAGCAATGCTGAGTGAGTGATTACGATAATTGTAATGGTTAGACCAAAGCACCGGATAAACGACAGATCAAGGGTTACTTTTAGATAAATATAAGATATAACTAAAACAGAAAAGTGAAAAAAAAATAGCAATATTTAACTCGATGCTGGCGGCTGTAGAATGAACCAGGAAGAGTCAGACGGACATTGTCACACCACCCCCCCACACATTCCTAGCTGACCATTGAACGTTGTCGCAGCGGCTTCCAAGCTGATCAATGAAAAGGCTTCTAGAGATGGGACAATGAAGCCTTGTGAAGCTTTTGAGGCTTTCGGCTGATTGATTTGGAAAAAGAGTCGAAGTTTCAAAGCCCCATAAAATAGATCGTACCGGTGACATCTGGTGGTCAGCTGGAGTCATAGCAGCTATAATCTTCAAAGTGATTCGCCTGATTGATTGATTTATATTCCAACATAACACCAGTACATTCAGTCTTACATTTGTGTCTGTCTAATGATCATCAGGTACACATGGAAGTGTTGCAATATTTTGACATTGTACCAGTACTATGGTTCAATGTGATGTCCTGTTACTCATTCGATTTTTATGAACATGATTTGGATATGACACAAGTGCGCTGTGAAGCCAGATGACAAGTATTTCAACATCAGTCTTTGGGAGATGTGACTGAGGGTCTTGGAGAAGCGCTTATAGCAACTCGGTGGAAAATACTTGGGTCAAGCCTGTATCTTCTACACACGATTTAAAAATACAGACGCTCCCCTACTTACGAACATTCGAGTTACGAACAACGGTACATACGAACATTTCTGCGCGTACAGTATGTCGAAAAATGTTCGGAAAGAGATGCTGTAAGTTAGATTTTGTATTGCGCGTAGTGCTTCTTTCCGCCGCTAATACCGACGCTTGGCGCTGTGAGAGCTCATTGGAGGCTCAGCAACATGTCGAGGGGGAGGAGGAAGAAACGCCGGTCCCCATGAAGGAGGAAATAACTTTTGAAGCCGATTCCAGCGACGACGAAGAATCTCTCATGATATAAAATCCTCCTCTTCCTCCTCCTCCATCATCTCCTTAAGCATCAAGTACATCTTCCAAAAGTAAGTTAAACTTCATTTTATTTATCTTATTACGTACATGTACATACTGTGTGTGTGTCTCGCTCTCTCTCTCTAACATACGTAGTACAGTACAGTACTGTACGTATTCTCTCCATTTTATTAAAAGTTTTTTTCAGTACAAACCAATGCAGGCTACTTGTACAAGCTTTAAACATACTTATATAAACCTTCAATATACTTATATAGGCTTTAAACATAAATTATAATACAAAATATAGCACTGAAGCAACTTACGAACAAATTCACCTTACGAACGATCGTCCGGAACGTAACTCGTTCGTAAGGTGGGGAGCGTCTGTAATGCATAATTGGAAACTTTAAATGCATCATTGTGGGAGTACTTTTGTTGGAAACATACCGAATAACTAACTTTTCCAGGTGAACATAAAGTGAAGCAAATATCTACATGAGGGAATTGTGCGCCTGACACCGCGCCAAAAGGTTTGAATCAGTTACGTAATTTCCGGTATCTCATTAGCGAGCATAAAGCCGCATACGTCATCACAGAGGTTTCATCGAGGCTTTTGATACATTGTTTCGAGCAGTCTGTCTCACTTGGCTGACACATGCTCCGGAGTCTCAGTGTCAAACATCCCATCTCTAAAGGCTTCTATCATCGGTTGAGCGGAGGACCCCGCCCACACAAGACAGAAAAAGATTTGCAACCCAAAAACTGATTTGCAACAACATAAAAAAAGATCCGCAACCAAAAGTCAAGAGTTGCAAACAAAACCTAAAAATTTGCTTGCAAAAGTAAAAAAAATAAATGAATGGGCTTGCAATTGTTTTTTTTGTTTTGTTTGCAAATATATATTTTTTTAATTTGAAATCCCTTTTTGTTTGACTGAAATTTATTTGAGGTTGCAAATCCCCTTTTTGTTTGATTAAAAATAAAGAAAATTTCTCTCCATGCACCCTCCTCTGAACTCATTTGTTCATAGCAGAGGCTGCTGAAATTAATGCACCTTACAGCAAGTACCGTAGTCACCATGGACGCAATGTAGGCACCAAGTATTTACAAGGATGTTGTAAAGGTCACCCACGTGGTGATAGATTTAAGCATTGCCCTACTGGTACAACTACAAACCCAATTCCCAAAAAGTTGGGACACTATACAAATTGTGAATAAAAACGGAATGAAATTATGTGGAAAAATAAATTTTAATATTTTATTCAGAATAGAACATAGAGAACAGGTCAACAGTTTAAATTGAGAAAATGTATCATTTTCAGAGAAAACTATGTTGATTTTAAATTCCATTGTGTCAACACATCTCAAAAAAATTGGGACAAGGCCATTTTCACCACTGTGAGGCATCCCCTCTTCTTACAACAATCTGCAAACATCTGGGGATCGAGGAGACAAGTTTATAAATAGGAATGCTGTCTTGGGCTTTCTTTGTTGCACCTTCCCCTTTATGATGCGCCAAATGTGCTCTATAAGTGAAAGAAGTGGACTGCAGGCTGGCCATTTCAATACTTGGATCCTTTTCCTATGCAGCCATGGTGTTGTAATTGGTGCTGCATGTGGTCTGGCATTATCGTGTTGAGAAATGCAAGAGCTTCTCGTAAAGCGATGATGCCTGGATGGGAGCATAATTTGTTCTCGAATCTGAATATACCTTTCTACATTGACAATGCCTTTCCAGATGTGGAAGCTGCCCACGCCACACGCACTCATGCAACCCTATACGATCACAGATGCAGGCTTATAAACTGAGTGCTGATAACAACTTGGGATGTCCTTGTCCTCTTTAGTCAGTATGATATAGCGCCCCAGTTTTCCACAAAGAACTTCGAATCGTGATTCGTCTGACCACAAAACAGATTTCCACTTTGCCACACTCCATTTTAAATAACCCCTGGCCCAGAGAAACGCCTGCGCTTTTTGGTCTGCTTTAGAAATGGCTTCTTCTTTGTACTGTAGAGTTTCATCTGGCAACGGCGGCTGGCACGGTGGATTGTGTTCACCCACAAAGTATTGCTGAGCCGTTTCTGTGATTTCCTTTACAGTAAGCATTCCAGTTTGGGGTGCAGTGCCGTTTAAGGGCCCGAAGATCATGGGCATTGAAGGAATATTTTGATTACTATATTAAGTGTAATCTTTGCGTGTTCCAAAATAATTGTATTCGAGATCTGATGAAGAAGGTTCCTTGCAAGGATTTATTTAGAAGCCTCTAAAGACAAAGTCAGGACACCACATCTGAATGCAACGTGGGGCCCCAAGTCTGTAACAGTCTACAGAACATCCACTCATTTATAACCAAAAGATAAAAGGTTCCTCTTCCCGCCTCTTGATTAAATAAAGGACAGACATGTCGACTCCTAGTTGAACAAATGATTTGATGTTGTTAGTAAGCAGACATTTACATACAGACATGTCGACTCCAGGTTAAACAAAGGTGTAATGTTATTAGTAAACAGACATTTACATACAGTTCCCCTTCTTGACTGGGGGAACAAATTCAATTAGGATCTGACCCCAGACTTTTAGTCTCTAATGACAAAAGGCTCTGATAACATCATGCACATTCTATCTTCAATAGCTTTGAGGGTGAGAGGATAAAATAAAGTTCACAAAATCATTATTCCACTGTATTCTATTAAACACTCATGATTATATCACATCTATATGCTTTATAAGTAAATTCAAAAACAGTAAAATTATAAATTGAAAATATTAAATGTCTTCAGCATCCAGTATGATTTGTCAGCCTTGACCCTTACACACAGATTGTTCCAGATTCTCAGAATTTTGGGATGATGTTGTGCACTGTAGATGATGATTACTTCAACCTTTTTGCAATTTTTCGCTGGTAAACACCTTTCTGATATTTCTCGACTATCTTTCTGTGTAACATTGGAGGAATTGGTGATTCTCTACCCATCTTTGCTTCTGAGAGACACTGCCACTCCGAGAAGCTATTTTTATACTCCAATCAAGTTTAAACTTTTGACCTGTAATCTATGTTCTATTCTGAACAAAATATTGAAATTTGGCACTTTCACGTAATTGCATTCAGTTTATATTCACAATTTGTATTAGTGTCCCAACTTTTAGGGAATTGGGTGTGTAATTTATTAACCTATAGGGAGGTGGTGAAGCATGGAATGAACACGATCTTTCTTCTCTGTAGTATAGAATAATTTTCCATAGGAAGAGAGAAGTATAAAAGTAATTACAATGGAATGTTTAGCCAAATAAAACACCTTTGTGAACAAAATAAACCACAATTGCTTAAACTGGTGAGTCCAAAAGTGTCACCCCTTCTTTGCCCCTCCATCTCCACCCAATAGGTCATCGGACCTATTGGATGCAGAAAAAGCCTTCGACAAAGTTAACTGGTCCTTCCTCTTTGCTGTTTTAAATAAATTTGGCTTTGGAAAGTCATTTATTCACTGGGTGTCAGTATTATATGATTCTCCTAAAGCTACAGTTACTACTAATAGGATTACATCTCAGAGTTTTACTCTACAGAGAGGCACAAGACAGGGATGCCCATTGTCCCCTTTATATATTTATTGAGCCGCTTGCATTAGCTATGCGCCAGGAAAGAAGGATTCAAGGAATTCACTCTGGGGTAACAGAACACAAAATTAATTTATTTGCCAATGATATTTTACTTTATTTAGAAAAAACTGCTATCTCGTTAGGGGATGTATTAAACTTGAAAACTAAATTCTCACATTTACAAATTCATGGAACCCTGCAAGCCAGGACCCAGGGTGGGTGAGGGTACGGCTGGCTAGCGGTGTCTGGGGGTTTGGGGGCCTGGGGGCGGCGGGGGCTGGGTTGTGGTGGGTGGCGGTTGTGGGTGGGGGGCGGGGGGTTGTGGGGGGAGCGGGGGCTGTGGGCCGGTGGGGTGCCTGGTGGGCCTGCCGTGCCCCGTTCTGCTGCGTTGGGCTTGGGGTGGGGGTCGTTCCGGGCTCCTGGGTTTGCTCTCCGGCCGGTGGCCCCTGCGTGGCCCGTGGGCTGTGCAATGGCGCCGCTGCGGCCTGGGGGGCCCTGGTGGGTTGTGCTTGCTCTGTCCTGGCCGGTGTCGACGGCTCTCCTCTTTGGTGGAGGTTTTCATGCATACCAGATCCACCACACCAGCATCTATCGAAATTCAAACACAACCTGCTTCTTTCTCTGGTCGTTGAATCGGTGGAAGCTGATGTCTGTGGATCTCACTCTGCTTCATCTATCCTTCCTTCCTTTCCTCAGTCTCTCCTTTGGTCTCTTGAGGTCTCCCTAATTTGTTGGAATTGAGATGTTTCTGGGGTTGGTGAAAGATTCTGGTTGGTAACCCGGTTGGTAGTAGGTGATGTCTGGTCGGTGCTGGATTTCACTTTTCTTTCTTTTCTTTGATCCTTCCTCGGGTCTTCTGACAACTTCGCGACTCTAGCGGGATTCTGAAGTATTCAGTTTAGGTGAACGGTATGGGATTTTTAATAGGTTTTTGGTGAATTAATGAACACACACTCACATGCACACACATATGCACACACACACCCGCACACGCACATTCTCACGCACATACAAACAAAAACAAAAAAGAGAGTGAGCAATGATGATGGCATGTCAAATAAACAATACTGAGCTCTCTCAGAAAAAAAGGTCAGGGGACCTCACATGATTCTTTTTCATCTATACGGAGGTTGTCGTTGTTTTTTAACCTGATGTAAATGTCCAAATTTGTCTAAATTTGAATGTATGAAATATTCTTATTAAATACATTGTTCTTTACATAGTTGAACATGCTGACAACAAAATCACACAAAAAATATCAATGAAATCAAATTTATTAACCCATGGAGATCTATATTTGGGGTCACATTCAAAATTAAAGTGGATAACACAGTGACCCAGGCTGATCCAACTTTGATGTATTTTAAGTTTGATGACTCCAAACACGTCAAAATGATGCTCAGTAGTGTGCGTGACCTCCATGTGCCTGTATGACCGCCATACAACACCGGGTATGCTCCTGATGAGTTGGCTGATGGTGTCCTGAGGGATGTCTTGCCAGATCTAGACTAAGATATCCGCTAACTGCTGACAGTCGGTGGTGCAATGTGGCATTGGTGGATGGAGCGAGACATGATGTCGCGGATGTGCTCAATTGGATTCAGGTCTGGGGCCCAGCAGGGGTTCCTGCTAATGCAAGATAATGCAAAATCTTATGTGGCTGAAATGTGTCAACAGTTTCAAGGAGATAAAGGAATTGATGCTATGGACTGTCCAGCCCGTTACCCAGACCTGAATCCAATTGAGAACATCTGGGACATCCTGTCTCACTCCATCCACCAATGCTACGTTGCACCACAAACTGTCCAGCATTTAGCGGATGCTTTTAGTCAAGGTCAGGGAGGAGATCCCTCAGTAGACCTTTCGCCACCTCAGCAAAAGCATGCTCAGGCATTGTAGGGAGATCATACAGGCACGTGGAAGCCACATGCACGAAAATAGTTCCCCAAGTGTCCACAACAGGCGCACTGTAAACACACACTGCTGCTGCTAATCTGAACCACAAACCCAATTCCAATGAAATTGGGACATTGTATTAAACATAAAAAATAAAATAAAATACAGAATACAATGATTTGCAACTCACGTTCTACCTATACTTAATTGAATACCCTACAAAGGCAAGATATTTAATGTTCAAACTTTTAAACTATACTAAATAAATAAATGAATTAATAAATGAACCTGATCGTTTTAACCAAATAATCATCCATCTGAGGAAGTAGGTAACGACCAATCACGGCTCACCTGTTTTCTGGGTTTGGTCAGAAAACTGAGCCATGAATGGTCGTTACCTACTTCCTCAGCACAGGTGATGTCATCTTCAGTCGACAGCAAGTGGAACAATTAGTTTTTAAAAGTATTAATTCTACATGAAAAATAATAAAATTATCAAATTAATTCTGGACAAAATATTGACTTTTTATTGCTGAAAATGACCCAATGAGTCAAGTATCCCATTAATGGTGCCTTCACAGATGTGTAAGTTACCCATGCCATTGGCATTAACACAGCCCTATACTATCACAGATTTTGGCTTTCGAACTTTGCGTCCATAACTGTCTGGATGGTTCTTTTCCTCTTTTGCCCGGGGCGGAGGACACAACGTCCACAATTTCCTAAAACAATTTCAAATGTAGACTCGTAGACCACAGAACACTTTTACACTTTGTATCAGTCCATCTCTGCATCAGCTCTGGCCCAGAAAAGCCGGTGGCGTATCTGGGTGTTGTTGATAAATGGCTTTTGCTTTGCATAGTAAAGTTTTAAATTGCACTTATAGATGCAGCACCAAACTGTATTTACTGACATTTGTTTTCTGAAGTCATAGTGTACCTAAGCTGAGCCCATGTAAAGGTTATCAGTTTGAACATTTAATATTGTGTCTTTATCATGTCTTTATAGTGTATTCAATTAAATATAGGTTGAACATAATTTGCAAATCATTGTATTCTGTTTTTACTGTATTTAACACAACGTCCCAACTTCACTGGAATTGAGTTTGTTTAGGTTACCAAATTGCTGCACTTTCATCTGTCTTACACACAGCAGGTTAGCCCATCAGTGGGAGTTCAGTGTATACTCATTTACGCTCATGTCAAAAAAAAGCTCTACCGAAAGTAAAACATTAACTTATAAATTCAAGTTAATACATTTTGATATCAACATTGGCTAAAAATAACCCAGTGAGAAATGAATAGGAAAGTTTGATTTGATTTGAATTTTTATTTCGAACATGCATAAATAACAATAAAAATAAAATTATGAAGCGAAAACTTGTAAACAGCAATTAAAAAAAGAAGAAGAGGAAAACAAGAAACAATTGAAGAAAACAAGAAACAAAACTTAACATCATATTAAGCAAAAAAATAGTAAGACCGTAATGGTAATAGACATACATGTTCGAAAAGTAGTAGGAAGAAGTATAAACTTTTATATTCCCACCCCTTTATCTCCATTTTAACATCAAAATGTTTTTTACGATTTGTACAATTTGATAAACATAGTGTTGTGGTTGGGCTGGTGCGGAAGGACCCAAATGCAGGAAGGCAGGAGAACAAAGTGATGGCAAACTCGAAACTGTAAAAACATAAATAAATAAAATATCTACAAGGTTGCGCAACGATACCAGAGCGGTCACGTCGGAAGACAAGCCTATACCACTGAACCATGTTTGTCCAACTGTGCATCACTACATCACTGGTGTCAGGTTGAATATAGCGCACATTTTTATCTCCTTTTGGACACATCAGCAATAAGCTCAATATGCAGTACCATGTGATACAGCGGTTGTCTCCCTTGCTAAATTTTGCGGGTTCGCTCCTCATTTCTAGAGTGATTGTTTCTATATTTTTTTCCTTAAATATTCTACTCAACAACTCTACAAGTGTGAAGTTTGCTCTGTTAAGTGGCCCCGAATATAGTTTTTTTTTTTTTTTACTGACAATTATAGGCACCGTCCAACTTTTTGACTGAGAAATAAGCAGTGGGTAAATACAGGATGCACACATATGAATTCCTTCTCAATCTACCTCTGGGCTTCTGTTAATGTGTGGTAGTGATTTTGTCCTCAAACAACAAAGCGAATCGACGCCTTCTGAATAGAATAGAATCCATTTTGGAAATCTGAATCGATACCCAGCCCGAGTACAGACAGTTGTTTACTTTCCAGCCAATCGCAGAGCGGGGAGTGGAAATAAAGTATACCACAACAAAATGTGCAGCGGCTAATGCACGGTCAAAAACGAGAGTAAATCTTGCCTTGGCATTTACCAGCTTCCGAGCTCTGAAGGAGCGACTTGGGCTGAAGAGCGACGCAGAGTTGGCCTGAAAATGTTAGCTTGCTGATTTAGCGACATGCTAAGCTAGGTCACATTGACATGGGCAACTCGGCAATATAGAACAAGAGTTTTTATATCCTTATTTTACACCTGGCATAAGTGAAGCTAAGCCCAAAGCGGACACGGCACTCGGCATACACTTATCACCCACTGCGCGTAGGGCATCAACTGCCTGAGGGGCACAAAAAAAAATCAAGCTCGTAAAAAATCATTATAATAGTAATTATAATAATATCAGTATGTAATATTTCAAATAAAAATTTGTAAAGCATACATTTTGTGTTCCTCTTGTTTTGCCCATATTAAATGAAATTAAATACATTTCACAGATGAATGATGAAAATAAAAATGCTACAGCAGGTCTGATTATTCTGTTCATGCTGTTAATACCTGTTGTTAACAGGGAACTTATTCAAAGGAGCTCCAGAGTTTTTGGTGAATGTTATGAGAATTACATATTACAAATGCAGGTTTTTTCTTTATTTTGATTATTATTATACTCATTTGGCATATTAATTTGACAAACAAAGAAAACATTGCTCAAGAATTAAATGTTCAAATTAATGAAATGTGATAAAATGTTCCATCATAATCTGCTCCATTCTACTTTTGTAGAATCAACACATATGAGTGAAGGACTACTCTTGTTTTCTTCTCTCCTTTATTCATAAAAAGCAATTGAGTGAGGGACAACTCATGACTCCACCGAAATAGGTGGAAAGCTATGCCCATTTGCAATAGTAATATCATACAATTTTTGTGATGAAATTGTTTATATCCATGGTGAATTTCAGTAGGTCTCTTATTCAAAAACTTTCACAAAAAGAAGTCTTATTTTTATGAAAGTTTTTGAAACAATATTGACAAGTTATTTTGTAAAACAAAGCAAAACTGACAAATACTCAGATATTGTTAATTTCTGTCAGGAGTGGGTGGGGCACCACAAAGCATTTATGCGTAGGGCACCAAATGGCTAGTAGTAGTAGTACGGCCAAAAGGCTGTAGCAACCTTTGGGAGTGGGTTGCGGGTTGGGTAGTTGCCGATCCTATGGACTGGCCGTAAACGCGTCACAGACTGTTTGTTTGGGAAGCTAAGCGCTCTATTGGCTGTTGTGTTGTGGTAGTTGAGCGGAGCCTGCTCTTTTGTTATTGAAAACTGTTGTTAGCTCCACACTTGTCCTGATTATTTCGCCATTACAAGGCGAATGTCAGTCTCGGATCAATAATGTGACCATTTGCAAGATACCTCATCACTCACTCTCGCAGCTTGCTTGGCTGAGTGTGGTCAGAGGCAAGGGGCGTGAACGTGGAGCTTGTATGGGTTGAACCATGGGAGAGGTCTATTTTAAATTGTTTGTTTACAAACAGAAACGGTTTCTGTACAAACAGAAATGGTAAAAACTCCGGACCTCGTCTTTAACTGTGTATTGGCGCATTGCAAGCAACGCATATGTGCATTCCGCCACCTACTGTACAAGAGTGTGTAGCACTCATGTCAACACCTATAAAAAAGCTTATTAAAAGTCGTCCTCTGCATCCCGCATTCCATTACACCTCCAACTGATTCGAAACGTCACGTGACCATATTGATCATGTCATCTTTAACAATTTGTATGACATTTCTTGTCACCACTAGGTGGCGTTACATATATAACCAAATATTATCATATAGATGTTTTCAGGCCGTGGCTATTAAGATGCATGAGAAGTTTAGGATTTTTGGGAGCTTGTACAGCGGAGTTATTAAGCAATTCCTCTTTTTTGATGAAGGAAATATTAAGGGCAAAATTTGAGGCCCCCGTCATATAGTATTTCAAAAAGTCAAGATTTTCTCCCCAGTTGTTGTCCCAGGTCTTAAGATTGTACATGCCAAGTTAGAAGTAAATCGGACTAAAACTGTTGGCAAATGGGCAAAAAGAATGACCACAGTGAATGGGCCAAAATTGGACATTCAAAAATTCATAGCGCACTTCCTGTACTTTTTAGGATATGGCTTCCACTGACTTTTTTGTGTGTTTCAAGGCGCTTCACGTGCCTGCGAATTTTTGTAACCCTCGGTCAAACGTGCCAGGATTGGTGCATATTTTTCCACGCTAGGGGGCGCTATTTTTTTTTATGGCAACTTCATAATATCAAAATTTTCGCCGAGCCCGAGGAGTGTGCAAAGTTCGGTGAGTTTTCCTAAATGTTTAGGTCCCCAAAAATGAGATAATTCACAAAGAAGAAGAAGAACAAAAAACAATAGGGACCTCGCAGCGCTAGCTGCTTGGGCCCTAATAATAATGATAACATTAATAACAACAATAATTATTATTCCTATTATGACCATTTTAGTGTAACCAAAGCGTTTCCCATAATATAATCATTATTTCCACACCTAGAGTACCACAGATGCAGTATTTGCTTTGAGGATGTTGATAGAGAAGTACAGAGAAGGTCAGAAGGAGCTGCATTGTGTCTTTGTAGATCTAGAGAAAGCTTATGACAGGGTGCCCAGAGAGGAACTGTGGTTTTGTATGAGGAAGTCTGGAGTGGCAGAGAAGTATGTTCAAGTGGTGCAGGACATGTATGAGGACTGTAAGACAGTGGTGAGGTGTGCTGTAGGTGTGACTGAGGAGTTCAAAGTGGAGGTGGGACTACATCAGGGATCAGCTCTGAGCCCCTTCTTGTTTGCTATGGTAATGGCCGGACGGCAGATGAGGTTAGACAGGAATCTCCATGGACTATGATGTTTGCAGATGACATTGTGATCTGTAGTGAGAGCAGAGAACAGGTGGAGGAGAAGTTAGAGGCATGGAGGTTTGCCTTGGAAAGGAGGGGAATGAAGGTTAGCTGTAGCAAGACGGAGTATCTGTGTGTGAATGGGAGGGACCCACGTGGAAGAGTGAGGTTACAGGGAGAAGAGACCAAGAAGGGGGAAGAGTTTATGTATTTAGGGTCAACAGTCCAGAGCAATGAAGAGTGTGAAAAAGAAGTGTGTGCAGGCAAGCTGGAACAGGTGGAGAAAAGTGTCTAGTGTGAAGTGTGATAGAAGAGTTTCAGCTCGTTACGTTTTGGTTCTCTGACGTTTCCTGTGTCCGCTTTCTCCCTTGCAGTTGCTGGGGAAACTACTGGAGGGTGGATCCTGCAAACACACCTACTGCCCATCATGCCATCAGGCTGAAATAAAAGCCTGGCGGCAACAGAGAGGTGTGTCGGGTTATTGCTCCGCAACTATACCTGATGTTTTCGATACTGCTACCTTTCTAGCGGCAATCTTTCTTGGCGTTCTGGACACCACTAGTAATTAGACTAGTAGCGTTTTTCTTTAGTTCATTTTGTGTGCTACACTGTGTTTTATTCGCCCTCCGGCGTGATTTTGTGTTTTCTTCTTTTTGCCCACGAAGTACACCTTTTTGTCGTTGTCGTCTTTTATTTAAGCAACCCTTTGTCCACGTGTTTGTGCGCCTTTTGTTGTTCCATTAAAATTTAGTGACTTTCGCCCTGGCTGGGTCTGCCCTTTTCTTTTGTGGTCCAACAAACACAACCCACACGTGACACAGCTAAAATGAAAGGCAAGGTTTATAAAACTGTGGTGAGACCAGCGATGTTGTTTGGTCTGGAGACAGTGCCACTGAGGAAAAGACTGAAGGCAGAGCTGCAGGTGGCAGAGATGAAGATGCTAAGGTTCTCTTTGGGAGTGACCAGGATGGATAGAATCAGGAATTAGTACATCAAAGGGACAGAACGGAGAGGCTTTGGAGGTAAAGTCAGAAAGGCCAGACTGAGATGGTTTGGACATGTCCAGAGGAGAGATAGTGAGTATATTGGCAAAAGGATGCTGAGTTTCCAAATGCCAAGCAGGAGGTCTAGAGGAAGACCAAAGAGGAGGTTTATGGATGTAGTTATAGAGGACATGAAGGTAGTTGGTGTGAGAGCAGAGGTTGCAGAGGACAGGGTTTGCTGTGGCGAAAAGCCAAAAGGAAAAGAAGAAGCTTTCAACACCTATTTATCAAGCTATTTTTCCTTCTTATACTTCTCAAAAATACTTATTTTATATTTCTTTTTAAACTGATGTATGTTTGGACATTGTTGCAGGTCAGTATTTAGTCCATTCCAAGTTTTAACCCACATATGGATATGCAAAAACTTTTCATTGTTGTCCCTGAATACTTTGTTTTTAAATTATTACAAAGAGAAAGGTTAGGCTAAAAGGTTCTTGGCATTTAAAAAAAAAAAAGTTCCATACGGCAAATTTGTAAGTTGTCAGGTGTCGAAACCACCCATTTTTTCAACAACTGCACACAATAGGGTTGCAGGCCCTGTCAAAAGTTAATATTTTATTTATTTTTTTTATACATGCTGAGGGCTGCTAGAAAATGGATGACGGGCCACAAATGGCCCCTGGGCCGTAGTTTGTACACCCCAGCTTTACAGTATTTCATAAAGAGCGTACTGAATCTCAATGGGACAATCCTGTCAAGGTTCAGGGTTGCTGTAGGCCCCTTTAACCTCTTCCATGATGTCACTGGTTTTGAAGCATAGATGTGGAAAAAGTGGAAGCGTAATCACTCTGTCTCTTTGTCCAGGCACCGTTGGACGTTGGACACTGCTGTAATCAATACAAAGTTCCAGCGGTTGCCAATGGTTTCACATTCAGTTTTAAAGCTTCGGTTGCAGAATTACACTTTGCTGTAAAGGTACTACAAATTAGATCTTATAATAACTTCCGGCTTAGCGCTTTTACAAGTGATTCGTCTTTCCTAATAGAAGATCTCAGCGATAGCGATCGCGCAAGATTGACGTCACAGGCTCGAAGCCCGCCGTTAGCCCAGCTCGGACTTCATCGGACCTTCAGTTATTATTTCGGAGAGTAAACTGAAGCATATTCTAGAAAGAAGGCCGTTTTTATCCACGCGGGGCACTTTGCCGTAACACAATACAAGCCGCCAGGGCGGAGGCGAGGGCGGGCCGGCGATAACGTAACATCTGTGACGTCGGCGCTTGTTCCGCCGGGTTTGCCTCCACAGTTTGGCTGGAGGGCCACAGAGCGATCGGTTTTCTTGAACGGATCTGAATCCCGTAATCGATAAAGTGTGCGCTGATGGAGAAGAGGAGGTCGGACTGTCCGGCTCTTCCACCCGGCTGGAAGAAAGAAGAAGTGATCAGGAAGTCCGGGTTGAGCGCCGGGAAAAGCGACATTTATTACTACAGGTACACTGTCCTGCTTAAACTATTGGTCAGTGTGATCAGCCACGGACAAAGTCTTGGATCCGGATGACCTCTTCTAGGTTAGCGGCTACTGCGGAGTAATGCCTCAGTCATCGTAATGAACGACTAGTAGATGATGATCAGTCGTGTAACTATTGAAACTTATAGTAACTTTGCCCTACAGAGCATATTGGATCAACACGTGTCGAGTTTATTATCTACGTATATACTATGTATGAAATGCTGCTCCCTTTGCTTGATGTCGCTGAATGACTGCTTAAGTAAACTGTCCTAACGAATATATAACCTTGGTTTTAGCGTCACACCCTGTCCAAGTTGAATACTCCCTTCTGCTGACATGTTGCCCCAATTTTTGCTCCTTGTGTAGAAGTGGCTACAGCCATCGACTCTAAAACACAAGCTATACTACTACTATCGAGCAAGGTTTTATGTTCAACATGTTTAGTGGTGGTGATTGGTGAATGGGAAATATAGTTATAAACAGGCATTATAATTAATCCTGAAGTTTTCTAAACCAGGTGGTTATCTAACAAAAGGTAGCTCACTTTTCATGCAAACACAAATTACATTTATTAACCAATGACAAGGTCATGGATAAAGTTAATAAAATAAAAGGTTACTTCCTGTTGCTCAGGCTGAACTGAGTGTCACAAACATCTGTGTTCCGCCGCTTCCTCAGTCTGTAACCTGAAGTATATCATGAGCTGTGTCTTGGCTTTACTTTCAGTTTAGTTTGTAATATGACTCATCAGTTCCAGTCAGGAAGCCAGTCAGCAGGTTGACTTACTGGAAGAGCAGTGAAACTCAACCACAGCTCATGGAGTGGGCAGATGCTTTCTTCACGTTTTCGTCACACAGTGTTAATATTACAACGAGGGATATTTTGGCGATTGAGAAACAAATGTAGGCCAACAAAAAGCTGGATGTGATGAGGCAACATTATATAGGGGAAGTAATTTTCTTTACAATAGTATGTAGTATGTTCTGTGTGCCGCCACTAATCTAAACATAGTATTTTGATGAATATTGCAGTTGTGGAATTTGGGTTAACAGCAAAATCCACACATTTTTTGCCATCTCAGGGGGTGTTGAGTGAAAATGACATCACAGTTTCTCAGTGCTCAGGTAACGACCAATCACGGCTCACTTTTGTCTCAACCTGACCCGTGATTGGTTGTTACTGGAGCATAGAGGAACAGTGATGTCATTTTCACTCAACAGCAAGTGGCAAATGGCTGCCGCCTTACATGGATAAAGGTGGCGTTTACTGTTGAACTCATATTCCATTCACAAACGCAATATTAAGCAGAATGCCATGTTTACATTAAATTAGATTAGCCTTTAATGCCTCTTCTTTGCCTTTTTTAAAAAAAAAAAAAAAAAATTTTTAAATAACCTTGTCAGATAGGGCAACACTGTGGACGAGTGGGTAGTATTTTTACTTCACAGTTCATAGGTTCAAGTTTTTAATTTGGGCTCTGGCCTTCCAATGTGAAGTGTTAACGTCTTGTGTTTATGGCTTCCTTCCACATTCAAAAAACATACACATTAGGTTGATTGAATATTCTAAATTGTCAGTGTGAATGGTTGTATGTCAATAGGTGACCTGACCTGATTTTCTATGCAATAGAGTTCAGCTAATACTGGATCTCTGGCTCCCACAAACGTGTCGCATCAGAGTTTTTTTTGGTTTTGATAAAAACACAGAACCCACCAACATTGAGCATTATCACAACTGTGTGTGGTGAAAGCAGACAATATATTATGCAACAACATCAGTGACCGTGCTGTAGTGTGATAGTTTCGGTATCAGTGTCCTCCCTTGTCTTTTCTTCCGAAGGCGGAATATTGCAATGTGACTTGGCTCCTCAATATGGTGTCAGTGCCTTTTATGCTGACCAGCAGAAAAAGGCTTGAAGGGTCTACAACTATTAAGACAAAGCTTATCCAGTAACACTACTAATCAAAGACTAGACACTATCTCATTGGTTGCAAGAATTTTTGGCAATGTTTTGTGTTTGGGTTCTTGCAGTTGTGCTTACATACCGCTGCAAATACAAATGCAAGTCTAAATTACTCATTTAACTTGTGCATAGCGTGGATAATACTGAATTTACGAATAATCATGAAATTTGTGTGTAATATCCATTGTGTGAACAATTCCATTTGAACAGTTGACCAGATTAAAGTTAATTCAGGCAAATGTGTCTTTCTGACTCTTTCCATGTGTCTTTATGTTAGTCCTACAGGGAAAAAGTTCAGGAGTAAACCTCAGTTGTCTCGTTACCTTGGAAACAAAGTGGATTTGGCATGTTTCGACTTCAGGACAGGGAAGATGATGCCTGGCAAACTGCAGAAGAACAAACAGAGACTCCGACATGACCAACTCAGCCTGGCAAAGGTAAAACGGATTGTACTTGTGTGTGAGAGGTTCTGTAGCTGCGTGTCACCAGATTATCAGATTAGCACTGCGTTAGTGCTGAACCAAACCAATACATAGTACAGTTCTATGTTGACAATGTCATTTTAGTATACTCACTAAAGACATATGTAAACTAAACACCAAGCTGCGATGGATACATTTGTCAACTGGTGTGATGATGGAAAGAAATACAACTGTAGAGATGCTGCTTGATCCTAGAGCAGTTGGTGATCAAAGCCTTGTGGGGGTGGCGTGGCTCAATGGTAGAGTGGTTGTCTCCTAACCCAGAAGTTGTGGGTTCGATCACATGCCATTGGGACCACGTCAAAGTATCCTTGACCAAGGTACTGAACCTCCAGTTGCTCCTGATGCTGTGTCATCGGTAGGTGAATGAGTAGTCGAATGTAAAGCGCTTAGAGGGCCTTGTAAGGTGGAAAAGCGCTATATAAATGAAGTACCATTTACCATTACTATTTGTGGACATCCATGGCCACAACATCAAGCAAATGGAAACCTTGTTGACACTGACCTGAGTTGGCACACTCAAATGGCTATTGTGTGCCAGAACCAGGGATTTAATGGGTCAAAAATTCCACTTGGGTATTTGAGATAGAGAGGCCCCAGGTGTGCGACCGATTGCCTGAATTTTTTTCCCCACCTGCCGCACGGTGAAACCCCAAATACTCACCAATGCGCTGTGATCGGTCTGTACCAAATACCAAAACTTAGTCTAGTCGGCCCCTGCACAGATTTACACTGTGTCTTACGTCAGACTTGCACTGGGCACAAAAATAGAGCCCAGGATGTCAATGTCATGGTCTGCAAACAGGTCAGATCTCAATCCAATAGAAAATTTGTGGTGGAAATGAAAAAAAAAACCTGTCAATGACAAGGCTACACCTTGCAAAGCTAAGATGGTAACAGCAATCAGAGGAAGTTGCAGTCAGATTGATGAAAAATACTTAAGCTTGTCACTGATTAAGTCCACACCTCAGAGACTGCAAGATTAAAAGCCAAAGTTAGTGCAACAATGTCAGTTATTATTAGTGTAGTGTTGAAGTGTTCTTTTTGGTTGTTCTCCATGATTCCATTTTTTTTCCCTCGGAATTTAGTGATTCCATATTATTTTCTTCTAATTCCTCTCCCAAAAATTGTGAATGACTACCACAATTCTCAGGCAGGAAACAATCGGATCTCTACACATGACACGGCGAGCGGGTGGACATAGCACCTCCCACTCAGAGTAAGCTTCTAACTATGTGGAAGAAACAACAGGATTCTTTCGGTTGAGTCAAGGAAATCTAAAAATAACAATATAAATGTGAGAGGGTTATATCATACGATAGATGTTTTACTCATACCAAATTCATTTATTTTCTCTCTGTTAAAATTCACCACCATCTGTTCTTCCAAAATTACTTTGCATAGCACCAAACCTGCCTGTCACCTTCTCATCACTTTTTATTTTCACCAACATGCTCATAGTGGTGGTCTGCTCCAATCACCACCTCTTGGAATTCTCTTTATAACTTCATCCAACTCTACTCAAGGTTTCCTGACTCTCCAACTCACATCCCACCTTTGGGGCATAAACGCTATTCATCACACCTTCAATTTGGAGCTTCACAATCATCAACCTGTCTATCGTTCTGTTCTTCACTTCAGTAACATTCTTTGCATACTCAAGAATCATGCGGCATGCCTACGCCATTCCTTCTCCTAGGTTCAGTTCTTCTGATGCTTTGCTGCACTTCTGTCAGTTCTCCTGCACACATTCTCGAGCTATCCTTCCGCTCTATCATTATATTATATTGTAACTATTTTTTCACAGATTTGTAAGATGTGTATCGTTATATTATCTTTAATTCCGGTAATTGGCAATGTGTTCCTAATGTCAATAGGAATTCAGTGACTTTAGCATTAGCACATGCAATGTTTTTAAAATGAAGCATGTTGTGCATCGTAACATAAAATTGTATGTAATTCTTTTGTTGTGTGTTAGTTTTAATAGGGCTGAGCGATATATTGAATTAAATTAATTCAAGTGTTTTGTTGTGGATGATTAAAAAAATTATAGCAACAATGTTTTTTTCCTCTTTGGTTGCGCCGCGGCTTTCGCCCTTGCGGGCTTCTGTAGCTTTTGCTCTGCCAGTCGTGTCCTCACACACTCCATACGGAAGGAACTCAACAACAGCAAACAAAGTCCCGCTAAATAAAGACAGTTTACTATGTAACCATGGAGGAGTCATTTACACAAGGAAGCACGTATGACAAGATAGGGGCACAATGATAGCGATCACCAAAGCGGACACGTTGCACCTCACTAATGATTTGGCACCCATGTATACTGTAAGGAAGACTCAATTTCACCACTTGCTGAAAACGGGAGAATCCAGGTATGTGCTACTGCCACCTAGCTGAAAGTATATTGCTCAACTTGCCCCACGCCATTTGTTTAGGCAGTGGTTATTTTGCCGTGACTGGCAACGCAAATGATAAGGATTTTTTTGCTCTGAACAGCTCCAATATTGGTCATTCGCCGGAGCGACGAAATCTTTAGTCTGCTGTAAATTCGATATTTTACCGTGATTGCTTATAGACATTTACAAGCTTATGTGAATAGCACAAGTGTGCATGTTTACATTGCTGCGTGGTCACAAGTACGCTATCTCATCAAAACGGACTCGCCTCGCAAGCACTTAGTTTAAAGTCATGTCTACTTACGAAAGACAAGCTTACCTTTACTCGCTGTGCCCGTGATGCTTATCAGCAGCAACTCTGAGCCTCTGTGTCGTCTGCGACATAAAAACCTTATGAAATGTAGTATCGTGGGCTGGTATGATAATGCTGGTAACAGCCTATTTTCAGTGACAAAACAAATTGAAAAGTGAAAGGAGATCTATAGAAAGGGGTGAAGCGGTCTAATCACGGTAAAATAGCAGATTTACGGCAGGCCAAGACTTTCTTACTCCGGGGTCTGGCCAATCAAATAACGCTAACAGGAAAATTGGCAGTCATGGCAAAATAGCCACCTCAATTTACAGAACAGTACTTGTACTTGTAAAGTCAGCAGACAGTTGGAGGGGATGACAAGCTTAGACCTCGGTTCCTACATTAAAGCCAAAATGTGATATTTGTGTCATATTGAGGAACACAAGTAGCGCTATTCATCTTTAAAAACAAAATTGGCAAAAAAAAGTTTTATTTTCCACTTTATCAACATATAGATTCACATTTCCAGAAGTATATTATTCAAGGTAGAAGTTCTGCACATTAATTCCAAGAGGAGAAATATGGTTACTTTTGTTAACTGATAAAATATAAGCAAAACTTTTTAACTTTTTGGTTTATGTAATAATAATAATATAAAATAGTAAATCAAATTTTTAGTTAAAAAATTGGGGATTTTATTCTTAGGCAATATCACCCATCCCTAGTTAGTTTTACAGTAATCTCCAACTAGGTTGTCAGTAAACACTTAAAGCATGTTCAAAGAGGGCAGAATCACATACACGTCACACACTTGCTACACGGGAACATGTTGCATTCAGGCTACTTTCACAATGCTGAGAACTTTTAAACGCAACACGACGTTCGGCACATCAATCTTTTTTTTCAATTATGCTTTTATGATCGTTAGAAGCCAAAATCATAATTTAATTCAGATTAATTGCATAGCCCCTAATATTTTGTAGCATTAGTTCTGCGCAGTTCCACAAAAAATGGCTAAGTGTTTTTTTTCAAGCTGTTTATTTGTCACCCTTGTAAAATTTGCTCTATTCATTCTATCCAATCCAATCTACCCCAAAAATGTATCCAATGTTCTGGTTGTATACCTTGACACCTGTAGGCAGGAAGGAGTGGATGAATTTCTGCTTCACACAGCACGGGTGTTAATTAAAGTTTCCCTGAAAGAGCTGTACAGGGCTGTTGGAGGATCTAGGAGCGGGGGATAGTTCATGTTGTCCAGCATGGTTGTGTTTGATATTTTTATTGGCATGTAGGCAAAAAGAAATCAGTGTCATTTCACAACAGAACATTTACAATAGCCTATCCGGAATTTTTGGAACAGCATGACAAACTTCTTGAAATGTTTGTACAGCCTACCACCATAAATGTTCATACAATTTTCTTAACATTTAACAGGAAACAAAAAAGCAAAACAAAACAACAAATATGTAGATGAGAGTGAGAGAGAGCGAGAGGGAGCTATATATATATATTGAAGAGGTTAAATTTATTCCTCTTTTCCGTGTTCCAAAAATATGAAGACAGATTTTTAATGTAAGAAAAAACACTTTTGCAAAAATGATTTTTTAAAACAGAGATCTCCGGACATTGGGGTCGACCCTGAAACATCACGTAGGAGGTGGAATTTTCAGAGTGCCCATTGTGCCCCCTCCTTTGTGGAAGAGGCTTCTTATAGTACAGCAGACCGCCTCTCTTTCATTTGTAGACAAAACATACTCTCTGGGTACTTTTCCTCAAAACAATATCTCACAAACAAGTTGAACTAGATTTAGAGTGGCCGTGAGCGATGGCGCAAACAGAGTCAGGGGTGTGTGTGTGTGTGTTCGAAGCAGATTCTGTTCTCAAGGACCAAATGTATGTTTTCGCACAGAACACTCAGAAGGAATTTTTTAGACCAAACAAAATGTTCCAGCTTAGTTTAAGGTCAAATTATAGTGAGTTCAACACTATTTCACCCACTTTACACATATACAAAACACTTCAACATGGTTAATATATGAAATAAAGAATTAAAATGTTAATAATATCTAACAGTCCGCCCTTTGGGCTTATTTAAATAAAGCCCAATAACTAAACATTTAAACATTTTACACAAAGATTCCAACGGGATCTTCATCATCGCAATGGCAGGTGCAACAGTAGAATAAGAGAAAAATAAAAACATTCTTTTTTTAGCAGGAGAGGAGGTCAGTCATATGTCAAAACAATGTGATTCATCAAAAGATTTTTTCAGTAAAATAAGCATATCATATATGAAGACGATGTGTTGTGATTATGTTCAAAATTGTGGTGGGGATCTTAGAAAATAGAAAATTGGCATGACAGTCAGTATGAAAAAGAGTGAAAAAGAGTACGCAATTGAAGACTTGTTGTCGTTTGGGCTAGGGAAATTTTTGTTCTTGCGTTTGTTTTTTGTTTTTTCCAAACAGAGTCCTTCAGCTCTGCGATTGGCTGGCAACCCGTTCAGGGTGTACCCCGCCTACTGCCCGAAGCCAGTTGGGATAGGCTCCAGTACCCTCACAATCCTTGTGAGGACAAGCGGTGAAGGAAGTGGATGGATGGATCCTTCAGCTCTTTTAGAACCCACATCAACTGCCAGAGAATAGGGATTGACCACCGGGCCCAAGGTGTGACTCATTCTTTGTGGAACGTCCGGAAAATGGACACATTCCTCCTATCCATTGAGGGATGTCCTCAGCGAAACTCAATCTCCATTGAGTGATGTCTTCAGCTCGTCAGGTGGCTCCTGGAAACAGTCGAATGGTTTTCCATTTGGCTCGTCGGGTGGATACTGGAAGCAGTTGAATGGTTTCTCAGTTGGTTCGTCAGGTGGCTCGCTCCTGTTGGTGGGGGTTGAGTAGAAGGCGGACCCGGCAGGTCTGATAGGCAAGATGTGGAACCAGGTGCCCCCGTGGACTGGACCAGATTGACCTTTCCATCACCTCATCTGGGTGCAGAACATTTTCTTCATTTAGTCACTAATAAACATTTATTCACATCCCTTTTTGAAAGAGCATCTGGTAGTTTTTATTAGTTTGGAGTTAGTAAATGTTAGTGAAGTTCTGTAGGCCCGTGCTGTGGAAAAATTCTGTTTGTTGTGACATTCAATTAGAATCCAGCCTTTGGCTGAATTTAATGACCTAAGCACATTCATTAATGCAACAATGAAAATCTTATAGCCAATTCAAATCTGACGAGGCCAATTTTGTTTACAGAATGTAATGATTATTGGAATGTTTTATCATAATATTTACTGTTATAGATATGGCATGAATGTGCTTGCAGCCATTAAATAAATGCAACTTTCACCAACAAATAAAATCAAAAAATAACCTCTAACCCCAGGGCCCCAGGGAGAGATAGAAATGGAACATATTCACCTTATTTTCGCCATCTCTGCCAAAACTTACTCCTTCTCCATGGTCAAAAGTCCAATCCCCAATTGTCCTCCTGTAAATTTCATTCATTCTCACGGACTATCTATAATTATCACATTGAGACTAACTTATAATTCTATTTTTATTTAATTCAACATGGACTGTTTGTGTCCTTCGCGACGATATACCCAGACCGAGCAATAATTCCCCCATCTGAAAAAAAAATCGATTTAGAGAATTTTTCAGACTGATAATAAAAATAAAAGTGCAGCAGTAAATAAATTTTTGCTTTAAAAGGAGGGGAAAATTTTAAATTTAACCAGTAAATTCGACAATGCGTCCCAAGCAATTGTTTAAATTTCAAAAGAGAATTTGGGAAAATATTAAAAGACTAAATTTAATAAGCGCAAACTATAATAATTAAGATTGAAATAAATGTTATCTTATCTTTATTCACATTAGCTGTTTTCAATTTCTGAAACCACACGAAATTTACCAGTATTATCTTTTGTACTATAAAAATATTGTAGCTTAAGCCAATGAATTTTACAAAGAATCTCAGTTTTCAGCCAATCCATCAATTATTATTAATACATAAAGTTGCCCTTAGTTTTAATATTTTACCATTAAGCTTGCTAGTCCCCCTTGTTGATGTTGGTCCAAAAAGCTGACTGTTTTAAAATAGACAGAGATAAACAAATCAGATCAAATCAAAATAAACATCAAAAGTTTTTAAAATATAATAAATCTGTGTGTATAGAGTGTTGTCAATCAGTTCGTTCTATTTACGTAATGTTTTACTGTAAATGTTATCACCTTATGTCTGTCAAAAATATAGAGTGCAGTGTAAACATCATATGGTCTGGTATCACTAACTCAAGGAAACATTGTTGGTGTGGGCGGAGTCACCAGCGTAGTGGAGCAGTTTTTTCACAGGGCAGTTCGGGACGTAGGAATGCTTTAAGGAAGTTTGTGCGGATCATTGTGTGCATTGGAGCAGTTTTTTTCATTTATCGCATTTGTATATGACGGCACAGTCATTGTGGAAACTTTCCACCAGGTGGCGCCAGGAACCTCTGCTGTCCATCAGGTGGTGGTAGGCCGAGCAGGTGGAGTCAGGTATATTTTTTGTGATGATGGCCGCATCACGCCCCTCTGCTGGTGGTAGCAGCTGCGGTTTCTTTGTCGTCTGCAGGTTTTGTTCTGATGACACCTGTGTCCCGCTAGCATCGGTCCAGTTGACCTTGTTTTGAAATAATGACCCCGACCAATGATCCTTACTCGACCGAAACATTAAAATCTGCCCCAACAGTATTAGGTAATAACTTGTCAGTAAATAGTCGGAAGAACAAAATCCTCCTTTATTTTCAAAAAATTAAAAAAAAAAAAATATAAATATATTTTTTTTTAAAAATGAAAAAATAATAAAAAATATAAAATAAAAATAATTAATTAAAAAAAATTTAAAACAAAAGTTTACAATTAAATAATTGCTAATTATAATTCAGTATTGTTATGTTTTACAATATTTAATATAATATGTTTTGCATACTTTCATAAATAATACTTAAGATGAAAGGATAGCTTTGCTCTAAAAATTTACAAATATAATACAGAGTCAATTAACAAGTGTGTAGTTTTCAATTAATATTTCTCAATAGAGGCCGCAGCCCGCCTAGTCAGCTTTTGGTCAAACATCAAGGCAGAAATTATTATTTTTAATTACATAGCACCTCAAATTATGTCAAAAATGAGATTCTCCCAGATGGCTCCCCCATGGAATGGAATGGTCTGTCCAGTCTTCCAGGACTCGCAAGGCCTGCTCCAAATTCTGAAATGGGACTTCAAATGTCGAATTGAAAGGTTAAATATATTCAGGAGAAATTAAAATTATTTTTCTACTTATAACCATGGGAAAACCCCTTTTTAAATTATAATTAACAAAGGGAGAAAAGTCTCCTTTTTCATACAAATCATATATTACTTCACCCCCCGGACGAGAGATAAGGAACTTGTCGTTTCCCTCTCATAATGGGTGTGGCTCCTGTGAAAAATATTAAAAGATATTCAAAATTAAATAATGTTCTCGCACATGAGAAAAACTATGAGGGAAATACAATCAACTTATAACAAAACATTCTACATTAGTTGCCATTCAAATTATTCGTTTTTTAATTAATTATTATTATCATTCTTATTAAAATGCAGAGTGTGTAGACTTACATATTTTATATAACAAACAATCCCCCAAAAATTTAAATATATATATTTTCATTAAACTTTTAAAAGCAGATTTAATTACACAATTAACATCTTCCTTTTATAAAAAACATTATATTACCTCTTTACAAAAGTTGTAAGGCTTTTGGCAATTTTAATTTGGAAAAAGGGTGACACCTGGCGGTCAGCTAGAGTCATAGCAACTACAATCAGTCTTACAGTTATATATGTTTAATAAGCGTGAGATATGCATCGAAATTTTAAAATATTTTAACACTATACCTCTCTATGTTATATGTGTGTTAATATTCATTCGTTTTGTATTAAATATAATTCATTTATGACGTATCATGCGCTGTAAAGCCCGATTAAGTATTCAACATTAGTCGTTATGAGATTTAAATGAGGGTTTCGAAATTTAGTTACGTTAACAATTTATGTAATGTCGTTCAATTATTTAACGCAGACCCTGACGCTCGCGGTTTTAGCGTTAATTTTTTTTATTTTTTATTTTTTACTAATATATCGTCCAATCAATTCATTCCGTTCAGCGTTTATTAAACGGTTTCATTTGTTTTATTACGTAATTCAAAATCATACGAGCTGTCTATACGAAACAATCGAAAGTCAATATTACAGCATTAATCATCATTTAATACACTTTTCTTAAAGTTACCTCCGGGATATTACTCTATATTAAAATTATATATACTTATAACACTATTAACGAGCGGTCGGCGTCGACGCACATCCAAAGTTAAATTGCCGCCTTTAAAACCATCGAACAAATGACATATCTTATTAGAATAAACTAACCTTTTTCACAATATAATCAAGTCCCGTCGTTCGATATTAAATACATTTTATATCATTATTTGACCGCTGATAATTTAACCCGGAAGCTTTAGTTACGCCTAGAGGAAGTACTATCAGGTAAAATCATTTAGTCCTTCAGAATAAAAGCGCAGCCGTAATTCATCTTAAATATTAAAGTTATATAAATAGTTATAACTTCACAGAAATACCTAAAGCTAGCATTCTAGCATTATTCATAATTTTATCCAAGAACACACGATTGTGTCTTGCTTTTGTTTCACTCGAAGTAATTACAGATATATCTTATTTTTTCGTCGAACGCCTGACGGTGCAAGTTCAACGCTTTCATCAATAAAATTAACTTACCGTAGCTTATAACGGCGCTAAAAGATTTATTCCACAGCAATCGTGCATCCATTTTTATTTAGTCCTTCAATTCACGGGTCTGTCTACTGGGCAAAACTCCGATAGCAATATCATGATCTCCTCTTTAAAATAATAAATACTGCTTTAAGTCAATTACGAAGCAGTCTCTCGACTAATATAGCCTTTAAGAGTTCACAATTATTTGATTCAATTGTGCAGAAACCCCTCGTAACGTTACGTACCAATCTCTGGTAATATATCCTCATCTGCGCATTCGTATTTCTGTTGTCTTTCAGCTGAACAGACTTGTCCATGAATATTCATATCCAATCACCCAAGGACCTCTCGATTGATCTCAAAGCGGCGTATTACATCCGCTTATGCCAACCTGACTACCAACGCTGAATAAATGTTCAAGGATCTTTACGATGTCCCTACAGAGCAGTACTATCTCTGTGTTAGTCGTAGTATTTTCGAAATTTTATCCAAGAATCTCTCGTTTGCGTTTAACAAACTGTTTCCTTGCAGCTGCGCTCTTACATCGACAGCTGCGTACAAGGATCTTTAAAAACTAATTATCCATGTACCCTCGTTTGCGTGAACAAAACGGTTTTCCTATTCAGCTTTTATTATACAAGGAATTTATGTCAATCCTCCAAGTATCTCTCGTCTTGTAAAAACATAGAAATGTTTCTCAAAACTGACTACAAAACGATCACGTACAATTCAACGTGACAGCATTTGTAAATAATGCTACGTCACCACATGTGTATACTTCAAATACCGTGGTAAAATCCGAAATCTGGGACCTCGCGTCCAACCAAACGACTTCAAAATTTATCACTATTTTTCTTACATAAATTCCATCTTCAATATAATTTTGCAAGACGAATTTACCAGCCGCAGCGTTCTCAAACAGACAAAATTCCTAGAACGTGGATAAAGTGTCCACTTACCGTGATTAATGTGGCCGGGAATTCTATTCGTCTTTGAACGCCCCCGCTCGTAAAACGTCGCTCTTAGTCGAGGGTCACCATTTGAAGAGGTTAAATTTATTTGTCCTCTTTGCGTGTTCCAAAAATATGAAGACAGATTTTTAATGTAAGAAAAAACACCTTTGCAAAAATGATTTTTTAAAACAGAGATCTCCGGACATTGGGGCCGACCCTGAAACATCACGTAGGAGGTGGAATTTTGTGTGCCCATTGTGCCCCCTCCTTTGCGGAAGAGGCTTCTTATAGTATAGCAGACCGCCTCTCTTTCATTTGTAGACAAAACATACTCTCTGGGTACTTTTCCTCAAAACAATATCTCACAAACAAGTTGAACTAGATTTAGAGTGGCCGTGAGCGATGGCGCAAACAGAGTCAGGGGTGTGTGTGTGTGTGTTCGAAGCAGATTCTGTTCTCAAGGACCAAATGTGTGTTATCGCACAGAACACTGAGAATAAATTTTTTAGACCAAACAATATGTTTCAGCTTAGTTTAAGGTCAAATTATACTGAGTTCAACACTATTTCACCCACTTTACACATCTACAAAACACTTCAACATGGTTAATATATGAAATAAAGAATTAAAATGTTAATAATATCTAACAATATACACAGTGCAACAGCACGAAGTATCTATTTTGGTTAATGTTCACTTGACATAATGGCAACAGTTGATGTTCTCCAAGGCGATCACTCCTTGCCCAAAGTATTTATGAAAGTCTTCCTACCGCTGGTGACTTGGACTTTGAGAGCTGCTGGGAACACCAACCCAAAACGCAGGCCTGGCAGCTTCATCTCATGTAGATGTCGTCTTGCATCGTTGAAGGCTGCTCTAGCGCGTGCTGTCTTTGCAGTGTAGTCTGGGAATGCAGAGATGACCATATCCTGGATCTTGATATTATGCAGTGTCCTCGCTTGTTTTAGAATGTCGATGCAGTCCTTGTAGTGGTGCAGACGAACAACTAGAGGACGAGGAGGTTCATTTTGTTTTAGTTTAGGTTTCACTGAATGGTGCCAACGGTCAATTAAGGGCTCTTTTTGCATATTAAATGCCATCTGAAGTAGCGCTGCAACTGCCTCTGTAGACACCAAGGCCTACGAATTCTCCGGGACGCCAACACGTATATTATTACGCCTCGACCTCGCTTCAAGATCCTCAAATCTGTTGTCCAACTTCAGCAACTTGGTAGATGGTTGTTCAATCTTGGATTGGAGTGCAACAACATTGTCGGTGCAAGTGGATAGTGCTGTTTCCATCTCCTCCACCGTTTGTTTCAAAGTGGTAACCTCGCAAATTCGACATTGAGTCAGGTGTCGGGTGTCGGGGGCATTTGATCACTGTGATTGGCTGTTAGCTAGCAAATCAGCGCATGGGGCAAGAAGAGCAAGTGACAACGCAGATAAACAGTACTCAACTCAACTCAACTTCACAGTTTTTCAGGACAGCACACGTGAATATTTAAGTCCCCCATAAAGAGGATATGATCATATTTCAGTATGGTTTCGGCAAGAAGATTTGCAAAGTCGTTTAAAAAGTCCTTATTGTATTTTGGAGGTCGGTAAATGACACAACATAGCACAGTGACAGTTTGGCCGACTTAAAAGAAGGTGGCTTCAAAGCTGTGATCGATGTGGTAAATAGACATCGTTAACATAAAAACAAAAATAAAAAATGTAATAGTCGCCGTTCCTCCACCTCGGCCCGACGTCCTCGGAGCATCCAAGTAAGCACAGCCAGGCGGTAGTAATTCAACCATAGCAATGGACTCACCAGTGACAGTCCAGGTCTCCGTCAGGCAGAGGAAATCCAAATTGTTGGAAAGGAAAAACTCCCTCAAAAGAAATATTTTGTTTGTCAATGACTGCACATTTAACAGCGCAATCCTTGTGGGAGCATCAGGGGTGCATTGCCCTTTCGTCTGGCGGTCTCGAGGAAGCTCCTTCAGAAGCTGGAGGTCGACATCGCGTCCAGAACGCAGAGGGCAGCACGGCCGAAGCTTTTCGGGTGGACCGACGATCGGTAGTAGCCAGGAGTCAACAGGGTCCAGTATACGCTTCAACGGAGTACATCCATGCGTTCGGGAACGATAAGGGGACGAAGCTTGTTCCAGCGCCCGTTTTCGCTTCACCAGCTGGCCTTCGCGTTTACCCCGGCGCCGCTGTCAACACGACATGAGTTGTTATATCCTGCCCCCGTAAAGAGGTTGCCGGTTGCCTTTAGGAATAATGACTACCGCCGCCGATGGTACGGAGAGGAATTACTTTTCGCGTATGCGCTGAAGGTACGTAATAGTCGGTGTCGGTGCGGTGTGTATTTCGATCATTTTTCTACACGACGTGCTGACGTCTGGGCTGACTCCACAAGAGTTTGGCGTCGGTCACATTTGGCCGACGTCAGATTGGTGTATCTCGGCCTTTACTGATGTTTTAGGCTATTGCTGTGGTATTGCTTCAGTATCGATGTAGTATTGAAGTTACAATTTCGGTTTTCTAACAACACTACTCTGAAACAGTTGACCGTCTCTTCTTTGTGTTTGAACATCAGTAGCCCAATTTTCACCAGCACCTGTGTAGGTCAACAGTCCTGTTGGTGGTCTTTGATAACCGATCTGGTATGGACGTCAAGTTTGTCATTTGCATATTTGATTATAACAATGTTTTATGCTGGATACCTTTTCTGATGCAACCTTCAGATTTAATTGGGCTTGGAGCCTGCACCAAATACAAGACAAGGCAGTTTTATTTCTATAGCGCATTTCATGCACAAGGCAACTCAATGTGCTTTACACAAGTAAAGACACAACACTTACAAGCATCAACAAACACAACAGTTAACAACATTCAGAAGCAAAGCAGAGGAAAAAAAGTAGGGCCTGACCGATATGCATTTCTTGAGGCCGATAACAATGCCGATTTTTGGCAGAAAAAAATACAGATTGCCGATTAATCTTCCGCTTATTTAAAAATACATATTTAATGCATCCATGGTGTACACACTTAAAGTGAGTACAGAAGAACAATGCATTTGGGAAGAATCTGTGCCTTTGCGTAGTGTTATCTTACCTGTGGGTATGTGTTCCCACAGAATTTGTGTGTGAATATCGATGTCGAAAGTCGATGCTAACTTCCTGTTAGCCTTTGAATGGGATCCTCCCTTCATTAATAGGTCGGGCCTAAAAATAAAGTACAGTCATATTACTAAAAGAACATTGACAACGTTAAAACACATTAAAACTGAAAACTTTAAAAACGTTTAAGAGTAAAGTAATGAAAAAACACACAAAAAAAAAAAATATATTTTACAGTAATTAAAATAAAAGGAAAAAAACATGATTTAAAAATGTTCAGAAGACCTTAATCAAAGGTATAGGAAAAAAAGCAAAGTTTTTAACCTGGATTTAAAAGCATTTACACTTGGGGGCTTACTGCATTTGTGTGCAGCATAACAGCTAAATTCAGCTTCAACTTGTTTACTTTGAACTTTGGGTTCCACTAATTGGCCCAATGTTGTAGATTTTAGAGCCGTACTGGGATTATATTCAATAACAAGGTCTTGTGACCCCTACAGGCTGGTTTCCTTCATAATGTGTATTTGAAATGTGAATCACTTGAGAACATTCCAAGTAGAAGTTGAACAGTGCACATTGTGCAAAAGCGTATGTTTTAGTTGTAAACTGACTGAAACCCCAAACAAACAAAACACAACTTGATGTTGGGCAGTTCTTTTTTTTTTCTTTGATGATTTAACATGTTTGTTGATTTGGCTCTATGCTTGTACGAATAACCGATGATGGCGAAATGTCCTTCTTATTATATTTAGCAACTTGTTTTGTTGGAGAGTGAGGTTTGAGCAACAGTTTGACAAAAATAAACTCTGACTAACTACTTATTACACTTGTATTGCATTTGCCATACATACAGTATATACTTAAAAGCTAATTTCCACAGTTGCTACAGTTTAACAAGCCAACAAATTGTTGATTAATTGTGTTTGTCCCCAAAAGTTCCACTTTATAGGCAAATGACTAGTGTTTGTTTTTGGTTGAAATGTTATTACACATGATTTTATGAGGTTAAAGGACAGCCAATTGGACATGTCACTTTGTTCACGTTCCAACTCTGATGTCAGGCATGTGTGCTGACATGCTTCTCAACACGTACACTTCTGGTGTGTTTTTCTCCACCACAGTGTGTGTGCTTGTGCACGTACACGTACATGTATACACAGGAAGAAATCAATAGCAAAAAAGGAATTGAAGATTGGAAAAAGGAAATAAGTATGTTTCTGACATCCAACAAAATATATACAGTAGTTGGGCAGTTAAAAGTGAACACTTTTCCCAATGGTGTAATTATGTACAGTACTTTCATAAAGCATTTTTCAACAATACAAAATGTAGCCTTTAGAGAGGAAAGCCAGTCATTAGAACATAATTTTGACACATTCAACAGAACATTCAATTGTTTATGCATGTGTAATGTTATGTAAAGTGTAACAACAGAAAAAATAACCATATGACATCCATCCATCCATCCATCTATCCATTATCTGAACCACTTATCCCAAGCACTAACACTGTTAGTTTGGGCTAGACAATTTATTTTCTTTTATTTTCTTTGTTTTTATTCCACATAACACTACTTCCCTGTTTAATCATCTACCAGTCTAATGGACCAACACCATATACAGTATATGATGACTTTGTCGTAGTATTGATTTGCCATGGTTGTATTTGGGTTTGTGTGTGAGCTTTTATATACAACATCAAAAATAGTCTACCTAATATGAATCTGTCTGCTTAAGGCCTTTTTACACTGCACTTGTTTTTTGGTGTGAGCTGCCACCCCATTGCACACTGCCCATTTGTTGTTAACCGGATCACTGTTCATCTTGTCAGTTTAACAAACTGCTTTAAGGGTGTCGGTGTCAATTTTTGTTTTTTATTATTAAAAGATTTTACATGTGTTTGGGTAATATGATTTCAAGTTCACCATTATATTTTGTTCAGCATTATATTTTGTAAGTATGTGAAAGTAATGATAGTTTAATTTTCATTTAATATACCTTGGATGTTGGTTTATAGAGTGACTCCAGTGGTTTTAGGGTTAATCTATAATACTTGAAATGAGGAAAAGTCATTGCATTCCTGTATGTTTTTGCTCTGTGCATTGTGAGTTCCTGATTGATTTTGGCTATACTATATTCATACTGGAACCTCTCTGACAAACAGTTTGATTTACTAACTGCTAAACACACAAACAGGTTTACAACTAATAGGAAATGCATTCTCTGTAGGGAGGTAAGCCTGACCTGAACACAACTCTGCCCATCAGACAGACGGCATCCATTTTTAAACAGCCTGTTACCAAGGTTACAAGTCACCCGGGAAACAAGGTAAAGACAGACCTGCAGAGAGCGACTGAGCAGCCCAGACAGGTAAAAACACACGCAAGCCCTCACTTACTTACGGAGCCCCCTGTGGTGCCTGGGTATGAATTTATTTATTATTAGTTTACTAATCTGTACCCACAGTTTACTATTCTGTTCCCACAGTTAAGTAATCTGTACCCACAGTTTAGTATTTTGTACCCACAATATAGTAATCTGTACTGACAGTTTAGCAATCTGTACAAACAGTTTGCTAATCTGTTCCCACAATTTACCAATCTGTACCCACAGTTTAGTAATCTGTACCCACAGTTTAGCACGTCAAAAGGAAACGAAGAAGAACACACGAAGAAGAAACGGTATCGTGACATCATGTTGGAAAAAATACTGTTTTATAGCTCTGTGTTAAAATTGCCATAAAATTAATAAAATAAGAAATACAAGGTGATTCTTTGAGTATACCACACCGACCAAAACCGATTGGTCGGGACAGGTAGCCCTGCGGTAGCCGGCACTCTGTCAAATTGTGACATTTGTGCAACAAAGATAGCTACTAATGCTAACAACATGTAATGCTATTAATTAATAATTGTTAAAATAATTAATAATAGTGCACACTAGCGATCTATATTATAGATATATTCAGTTTAGCTTCCACAAGCGCGTCATCTGCCGGGAGAACTTGGTAATTTTGATGTGACGATTAGTTATGTATTCTACAAACTACAAACGATGGATAACTCAAACGAGCAGTGATGCTGAAGTTGGCTCTACAGTTGCGCTCCTGTCTATTAGTCTATATTATCAAATCTAAACCGCAATTGCATTTTCTGGCTTGAAGATGACAGTGTTTTCAGAGTTTTGCATTGGTGAAGACGCTGGTTTCCTCGTTGCCTAGAGCAGAGGTGGGCATCGCGGGCCGAAGTCCTGCAGGTTTTGCATGTTGCCCTTCTCCAACACAGCTGATATATGATCAGATCATCAGCAAGCTCTGCATAAGCCTGATAACGATCCTGTTGATTGGAATCAGCTTGTGTTGGAAGTGAGAAAGCTCCAAAACCTGCAGGACACCGGCCCTCAAGGACCGAGATTACCCACCTTTGGCCTAGAGTTTTAAAATACACTGATTTTAACCTGCTTTAATTTTCGCAAAATCAAAATGGCATTGGAGTTTCTCTCCCTTTTCACACTCCACACTACTCCAGTTTTTAAATAAATCAAACTTGTAAATATATATTTGAGTGTTCTTTGTTTCTTGTTGACGTGGTAAACTGTGGGAATACATTGCTAAACTGTGGGTACAGATTACTAAACTGTGGCTACAGATTGCTAAACAGTGGGTACAGATCGCTAAACTGTGGGTACAGATTAGCAAAAACAATTTTTTTCATACCCTGGCCCCAGAGGGGCTCCTCACTTACTCACTCACTCACTCACTCACTCACTCACTCACCACTTTTTCACCAGCACTCAACTCTGTCTCTGTGCCTTTGCAGCTCTTTTGGGAGAGGCGGTTAAAAGGTTTACAATCATCAGATGTCTCAGAGGAAGTTCTACGTACAATGGACCTGCCCAAAGTCCTACAGAGTAAATTGGCATAAACATAAACCAAATGCAGTGATTTTTTTAACCTTGACCTTGGACTTTCCTGCCTCTGCAGGTGTTGGTCTAAACTCAAGTGACGACACTCTGCTGTCAGCCATTGCTAGTGCTCTCCACATGAGCTCTACTCCTGTCACGGGACAGACATCAGCGGCGGCTGAGAAGAACCCAGCAATCTGGTTGAACACGTCCCAGCCGCTCTGTAAGGCCTTCACCATCACTGACGAACAAATCCGGTAAGAGGCTGAATCTTGCCAAAGGAATGTTGCTATTACTGCTTAGGACGCTTTTTATGTGAGGATTAAATATCATATAAGCTTTACAGCAGTGTTTCCCCACCTTTAATGATCTTAGGCACATACATTGTTTGTTGCTGTTTTTTTTTACTTTAAATCAACAAAAATGTCACAAAAGGCCAACTCCATAGAGCATAGGTGTCAAACTGCGGTCCTGGAGGGCAGCAGGCCTGCAGGTTTTGGAGGTTTCCCTGTTCCAACACAAGCTGATTCCAATCAGCAGGATCGTTATCAGGCTTATGCAGAGCTTGCTGATGAGCTGATCATATTTCAGTTGTGTTGGAGAACGGAAACATCCAAAACCTGCAGGACTGCGGCCCTCCAGGACAGGAGTTTGACACCTTTGCCATAGTGAGTACACAGCTCAGGTTTGTATCTTCTGCCATCTAGTGGAAGAGATTTTAATTGTTCTGCCTGCCACTACAGTAGTTGTTGCTGGCATAGATGATCAGATATTTTTATTAATAAATACACTGGTCAACACACTTTTACAATTTTTTTTAAAATTAGAGATGAGTCAACTTTTTTAGATGAACTTTTTTTGCGCTGATTCAGAATCTGCCCTTGATTTTTCACAAGCACATCAGGTTTTCATAAAATATATTAACAGTAATATATGTAATATAGTAATATATTTGGTAGTGTTTATGAATTAAGGATTACATTCACAACAGTTGTAATTTGTTTTCTATTTCAACTGATTGGGCGAGAGACGTGGTCGCCAGTCTATGAGGCTATGAATCCCTGTTCTGTTTTTTGTTTTGTTTGTTTTACAAAGGGCACAATTTCCAAAAATCTTATTTTATACCATTCGGGAATAAATTCCAGGGCGCTTAGGTAGCTGATGTATGTGGTGGATGTCATAGTTATTTCATTTATAAACATGACAACAGCGTGGTCATGAAAACGGGGCCCTACGTCTTCACTGTCTATCTTAGTGCTGTCTTTATTTCTGAAGAAATTAATGTTTCAGTATTTTATGTCAACCAGGAAATAGTAATGCTGCCTCTACATTCATTATTATAAATAACAGCACCATTTTATTTTGGCCAATGCAGCTTTTGTTCCAGTAAAAAGCCACAGTTGATGGAGAGCTTTTGTTCAGTGGAGGTTGATTATCATCTTCAGTATCAGCATTATTCATTTACACATGTGGACAAAATTGTTGGCCCCCTAACGAAAGAAAAACCTGCAGTGGTCACAGAAATAACTTTACTTCGACAAAAGCAATTTTCTCCAGTTGTGTATATTTGCATATAATTTTCTGTATGTTTTATATTTTTATACATACTTTGTCTGCTCCTTAACTTGGCAAATCCCTCTTGCCAAATTGATATAATTGTCATATATACAGGTGGGTCTGTTGCAGTTTTATCAGAATTTGGGACCATTTATTTAATAAATGAATAGTACTGATAGCTTTTTTTCCTGGAAAGTCTGATTGTCATGTATTAGTGAGGACAGAACAGTTTAGCAATAAACTTTTAAGTTTCTTTTTCTCTATGACCTTTTATTGAGTTTCTCACAGATGGACCCACCTACTGTTCCATAGCTTCTGCTTCATGTGTTTGTTTGTCGTGATAGATAAGAGTTCCTCACTTGCCTAGAAGAAAAAGTAACAATCAATGAATGAAACAATTGTCTTTTGAAACAAAATATGTCTGTCTCACAGCTCTGAGGTTCAGGGTTGGGCGGTTTTCATGTTCTTCCTGTGTTTGCATGCTTTTTCTCCAAGTACTCTGACTTTCTCTCACATTCCAAAAATATGCATTTTAAGTTCAAGTGTGAGCAAGGTTTGAAAAAGTTTGAAGAGGCTTAAAGCTCGAAACTAAAAAATATGGATATCAAAGATATTCATTGGGGCCTTAGTGATATGGATTTATTATTATTATTTTAATTCAATACAGATTCTGATATTTGGCAGGATAAAATTCCGATAGCCGATTAATGAACAAATAATATATAACAAATTAAAAATAACATTTTTCCCCCCTTGACGTTTACAATAACGATATTAGTAGAGGGGTGGGGGTGGTGGTTGGGGGTGGGGGGATTTGAATGTCATTATCTTTGCCTTATATTGGACTGTGTAATGTGTTTAAAAAAACAAATTTCTCAAAAATAGGGCAATTTTTTGGTCCGTTTTTATTATAGCTATTATTGGCTGATTAAATCAATTGGCTGATTAATTGAAGATAACCTAAACAACCCAAACAAAACAAATAACGTTAAAGTGGATAAAACCAGCATCTGCTGTACTTCTCAGCCCTAGATAGATGGACAATCAGGGTAATCAGTAAATTGAGAGGAATCTGAGTATGAGAGATGTTGCTGCCATGGCCACACTGAAATTCATGCCAAACAGTCAATTCAATATAACACCCAAGTGGCTGCTAAGAGACAACACAGAAAACACCTGCTAAATCTTTAATCTTGTTTGCAATGCAAGTCACGCATGCACACATTAATCCCAATTACTGTATGCAGTCAGCTTTTTGTTTGACGTCCATCAATCTGTTTTTAAAAAAACCCAGTCATAATTCAATTTTGTTCTGCTACATATCAGTATAATCACTAGCGTTATTGTTACTTAACCCTCATATTCTCTTTTTTTAGTTAAAAGAATGACATTTAATAGGAAGGCAAGAGAATATGTGTAGTTTAAAGTGAGACTGAGTTGAAGAGCTGGCTTTATTATTGGCACGTCATCAAAACACATGAAATAAAATACAAAAAAAAAAAGTAACAATTGGTGCATCACTGAGCACATCCTGGGGTTAGGCCCTCTTTTTTTTTTAAAGATCCTTTTAATCCCTGTGGCATCTAACTGATTGTGTGCCATTTACAAGTTGCTGCAATAACTGTGGCGCTTTGGTGTTGAGTAGGTTGTTTACTGTGGCTTGACAGCCTTTCCAATGACAATGACTTGCCTGTTGTGGTTCAAAATCATGCAGTGAGGGGTCAAATTAAAGCAGCAGTCAAAACACAGCTCATTAGAGGTGTTTAAATACCAAGCACAGTTGATGATACATCTGTGGCAGCCAGTCACTTCCACCATTACACAATGTCATTCACTAAAATGTTAATGTAATGTGGCCTCATTTTCCTTCTATTAAGGACTTTATTTACAGTACACACATTTGATTTGAATATATTAGTTCGGTTTAATCTAGTTTGAAAGAAAATTAGTGAATGTTGTTTATACCTTCATGACAAAAATGTATTGATTAACTGTCCACATCACAAAAGCAAATTATGCAATTTGTTTTGCAGGCATAACATGAATGGGGTTTCGTTATTGTAAAGCAACATTGTTCAAGTAGCATAAAATATGCATGCATGACAGCAGGGGGCACTGTGGAGACATACTCCAAATGTCATTGTCTACAAGTGTGTATCTGTCAATCCAGTGGACCAACAGAGCAGAGGGAACAGCTGGCTAAAGCCATTACAGCAGACTCATTGGAATATGTCTGTCTCCACTCCTGTCTCGCTGTAGCTTCTTACTCATTTCCTTCCCGCAATCTCTTCCTCCTAACATTTCCTGGCCATTTGATATATTCTGCCCTCTGTCCTTCCATTTTCCTAATATCGCTTTATCTTACCCATTTTCTTTCATTTACTTGTTTTGTTTCCAACATCCCTTGTCTTCTCCCCCATTTATAACCCCACTCATCGTTTCAGTCTCACATATTTCCAATATTTTATGTTTGTCTTCACCCTGTCTTTGTTTTTCCATCTCCATCACTCTTCCCATTTTCAACCCCTCCTCCCTCAGTCTCCTCTGATATCTCCTCACTCCCTCCAGCATTTATGCCTCCTGTGCTCCCCCCTTTCTTATCTCTTTCCTCCATTAATTTCCAATTCTCTCCCTCTTCCACCTCTCCCTCCCTCTGAATGTGCTTGTCATCCTAAATTGCTCTCATTCCTTTTCTCTCTCCCTGCCCTGCTCTTCTTACTCTGCCTGTGGACAGATACTCGTTCAAATTGTTTAGACCAAATTGTCCAGGGGATGGTTAAGTTTCAACTGTTTTTCACACTTGACAGCCCAAGAATACTCTCCACGACTTGTCCCATCCTTAGGTATAATTTTTGAAAACTTTAAATGAGTCTTTGAGATTTAAAAAAAGTTGATAAAATAAATGAAAATGAAAAACTGTGCCCAACATAGTAAATAAATGTTAGATTGGTGAGAAAAAACAAACAAACAGCAATCAACTATCGTCAGGCTGGGGAAAGTGAAACACTAAATAACAATATCATAGAAGTACTACATTTGGCAAATGAACGAACGGTAAGCATGACAAGCAGATACAAGACAAATAACAAATAACAAATAAGCGATGATCATGAACTGCATGGAGACGATGAAGAACAATGCAATAATCCAGCGTCTTCCGTGCGTTTCTGCTGCACCTATAAATCGCGCTGATTGTCATTGACGGCTTTGCCCACCAACGCTTACCAAGAAGACTGTGGAAAACAATGACATGCGGGCAGAGAAATAGGAACTTAACATTTATTTTGCTAAGCACAGATTTCAGCCAACCAAACTTCCTAGCACTATTTTGTTGGTCAGAGAAGAACCCAAGTGATGATATCCCAAACATGCTGCCCATAGCTGGGGTTAAAGGTCTTTTTTTTCTGGCAATGCTCCTCCATGTACAAATTTCAACTTGTTTTATTTGCTGCTTATCTAAAATCCCCCCCCCCCCCCAAATAAAAAAACCCACACATAAACATGAGTTATTATAGCACACCCCCACCCATACCCCTCATCTATATATTTATGTTTCAAATTTAGGGAGCAAGAGCTGAAGGTGCAGCAAGCAAGGAGGAGTCTGGAGGAGGCACTGATGGCAAACAGCCTGGCACAGGCTGCTGAAAACAGCAAAGAGATGTCAAAAGGGAAGGCGGCTTAAAGACAAGAAGAAAATAAGACAGGTAAACATTTACTCATGAGTATTTCATGAGTTCATGAGTATTAACATAAAAAGAAACGTCCCACTGTGTCTTGTTTTATCATGTTTATCAAGAAAGTCTCACTGTGGCTTTCCCTTGTCATATTCTCTGTTCTTCTGCAGTCCATACATACCATTCCTACATACATACCATACTGTATATACTTACATACTTGTGCTCAGCCTCAGACAAATTCAGATACCTCTGGAATATTTGCATTTGTTGGAGTGAAATGTCCATTAGGAAGTTCAAATACAATTAATATTTACTCCTTGGGCCCTAATTAAAACTGCAAGCAGGTACAAACGGCCTTCTCACCCCTGGCCACGTTGGAATTAGGGCTGTTCAATTACGCAATGTCGACCCAGGACATGCTGGAGAGACTATGTCTCTCGGCTGGCCTTGGAGCGCCTTGGGATCCCGCTGAAGGACCTGGTTGAAGTGGCTGGGGAAAGTCTGGGTTTCCCTCCTAAAGCTGCTGGCCCCGAGACCCACCCCCGAATAAGCGTTAGTAAATGGATGGATGGATAGATGGATGGAAGGTAAACTACAATCGGGGCTGCTTTGTAAAAATTCATAGGAGTTTTTAAAAATTCACACAACTCTTTGCCAGACCTGATGTGTGTTTCATGAGTTTTAGCCCAGGTTTAGACCTTCAAAAAAAGCATAATTTTTGGGGGGCAAACAGTGCATTGCCACGGTAACAGCGTGCGCCAAAAATAAAACACTTTGAACAAAATTTCACCTTTTTCATCTTTAGATGAAAGACCCAAAGTATGAAGACGATTGGATAAATTATCTTGGCCTTCGAGAAGTTTATTGCAATTTGACATCCGTAAAAGGTCAAAATGGGGTAAAATTCCAAAGTAGCCAAAACTCAAAATGGCAAACTTCCTGTTTGATTTACAGTTTGCCGCAGAAAGACTTCTTTGTAGGTCTTAAGCTGTTAAATATGCGTCTCAGTTTTCAAAGTTCTACGTGAAATTTACAACCCTGACTGCTTTGTAAATATATATACATATATATATACATACATATATATATATAGCTATTAGGGGTGTTCGAAAAAATCGATTCAGCAATATATTGCGATATTACAGCGCGCAATTCTCGAATCGATTCGATGTGCAGCCGAATCGATTTTTAAACATACATTTTTTATGGGAATATTCAACAAAACGTCTTACTTAGGGTTAGGATTCACATATTAAGCATGGAAGAATGTTATATTAATGGAACATTAAGCCTTATTATTTTATTTCAGTGCTGTTCAAACATGAAATAGACTGCAACCTGTTTGCTAAATGCAGTGGCTCAGTTATAAGCCTGAATTTTCAGATAGATGAATAAATTTTCATACAAATCTTACAGTGTACATGTACAAATTTACTGGTTAGTATTTTCTAAATTTGAGTAAAAAAATAAATAAATCGCAATAATCAATTTGTAGGGATTAATCGGCATTGATTTGTGACCTATAAATCGTGATACAAATCGAATAGCCAGGTACTAGGCAATTCACACCCCTAATATATATATATATATATATATAGATGTAGATATAGATAGATATAGATACATGTATAATTTTAAAAAACACATTCACACAATAACCCTTAAAAATATAGGCTAAATCATTTTTGCTATCCTTTTTGCTAACCTAGGTGCATCCAAGTTTCATGTGTTTTCAGCCAGGTTTAGACCAAACAGCATAATTTTCCCTTGCAAACAGCGCATTCCCAAAGCAACAGCGTGAAACGAAATGGAAAGCTTTGAACAATTTTACATCTTTAGCATCTTTAGATCTAACACCCAAAGTTGAAAGATGATTGGAAAAATTCTGTAGGAGTTATTTAAAGTATGACCTCTATAGAAGGCCAAAAATGGAACCAAATTCCCAAATCAAATCAAAATGGAGTTGTTGTCTGTTAATAGTTGCCAGGGTCACTATGGAAACAAAAACACACAGAAGGAAGAGGACGAGTTTGGGAATGTTCTGATCAGGTGAACTTTTGCTTGTTGCTGCTCTAGTTTACAGCAAAATAGCAACATGTTCAAGAACCTAAGTGGACGTTCTCCAAAATTGATAAAAAGATGAGAATAAAACTGCTGCTAAAATGCTGACAACAACATTGAAGGGGCTGCAGGAATTTGTCGCAAACGTTATCTTATTATTATGTGTGGCCTAACGGAAGCTTTATCTTACAAAAATACAAAAAAAACATCCAAGCCCAGGCACATGTTGCAGAAACACACTTGAATTCTCTCAAACATCTGGGAGAATGTGTTCTGGTCTGACAAAAAATTCTAAAATGTTTCTTCCACACGCAACGTTGCTCATCACAGAAAGAACACTATACCTACAGTGACACATGGGTGGTGGCAGCATCATGGTTTGGGGCTACTTTTCTTACAGTTTTTTCCGATTACATAAACACTCAAACAAAAGAATTCCATAATTATCAACACCTTACAATGAAGGAGCAAAACATTGGACCAGATTTTCACCACTATAAACACAAAGTCAGGTTGAGGAAGAACTGAAATAGGAGAACGTCCTAAAAGAAGAAGAGGACCAAATTTGTCAAACAAAATTTGTGCAACCCTATTTGATAATGCCATCAACCATGAATTGATGCTGAGGCAGGCCTTCCAACACGACAATGGGTTAAAAAAAAAATACAATGAGAATATTGCCTACGATGTTGATGAAATTTGCTGGTCAGATTTAACTAGGCCAGGGGTAAGGCAACCCCAGTCCTAGAGATCCGCAGTCTTGCGTGTTTTAGATATCTCCCTCAAATGATCAACGCATCAGCAAGGTCTGGAGAAGCCTGATAAGGATCATCACCTATGTTGGACAAGGGAGACATCTAAAACACATAGGACTGCCACTCTCTGGGACCAGAGTTGCCTACCCCTGAACTCGGCGATTCATTTAATTTATTTTATTCTTTCTTTCTTTCTTTTTTAAACATTAAATTTAACCTGTATTTTTATTTGTCTATTTTCTGGGCTTACAGTGTTGGGACACATTTTGTTGTGATTGTCTATCTTGACTGATTTTGGTTGTATGAAGACAGATGAATCCTATTTTCAGATTAATCCTATTATCAATAGCTTGTGGCATTGATCTTGTGTTTGACTAATTTACTATATTGTGTATTTGTACTTTCTTTGTGTACTTCACTTACTGTAACTGGAAAAGTTGATTAAGTAAAACATTGCCGTGTGTGATATTTCCAGGGTTCCGGCTGACATGATCCTCATGTATAAAAGGGGATGGTAGACGTTTTTTTGGTGCGCACTGTTATGCTTAGTGCTTTTCAACGTCTAAAGTTGGGCACCTCTGGCTTTTCTCAGCCTCCTACTGAGTGTGGTCTCTCTCCGATAGACTTCTCAACCGAGTCTTTTTGGATTCCGGAATCTCATCTTTTTTTGACAGACCTTCATTCCTGCTGTTCCAATTCTAGTGTTTATCCTCGGCGGACGGCCGTGCCCTGGCAAATGTGGTTTCTGAATCCTATTGGTTTGGACCGTATGCCTAATGTAGAGTATTCTGTGGCTTCACTCATCGTCTCCCCGGAGGAAGCCCTTAGAGAGGCTGTGAGATGCCCTGGACCTCAGTGGCGCTTGATGGACGCACTGGTCACTAAGTCGTACAACGTGGCGACAGTGGTAGCTGGCCAACGCCCAGGCGCATCTCCTACTTGCTTTCTCCGCAGCTTTGAGAGACAACGAAGTAGATGAGGCTACATTGTCACAGATGCCCGTGGGGTTTGCCCCTCTGGCTGAGGGCCCCATGGTCAGCCCCGAGCTTCACAAACCACGCCCCGTCCCTCCCGGACCCCTAAATCCGGGAAGGACGGAGCGTGGTTTGTGAGCCCAAGGGGCCGGCAGTCGGTTACTTTTCCTGTCGCCAGCTCAACTACTGGCTTGCCTTCGCTTCGGACCCATGGGTGCTTTCAACGTTGTCTCATGGATACAGGATTCAGTTCCGACACCAGACCCCCTCTCTCCATCCGGGTCAGAGAGACTGTCATCAGTGACCCAGAAAAGGCACTAGCTCTAGATCAAGAGCTAGCAACCCTCCTCGCCAAGTCCGCTATCGAAGCAGTGGATCAATTGGCTTGTCCAGGGGGATTCTACTCCCCCTACTTCCTCATTCCAAAAAGGACAGGCGGATTACGCCCTATCTTGGATCTCAGAGGTCTCAACCGTTACCTCAGGGTGTTGCCCTTCCGTATGCTGACAACGTCGCCCGTGTTCAGGACGATCACCCGAGGGGAATGGTTCACCTCAATCAATCTGAAGGACGCTTCCTTCCACGTCCCCGTTGCTCCTCAGCACAGGTAGTTTCGCTTTGCCTAAAGGGGTTGTCACTGACAGCTCAGGGTACTCCCATTCGGGCTATCACTCTTTCCCAGAGTGTTCACACGTGTAGTGAAGGCGGCACTTGCACTACTGCAGTCGAGGGGCATGAAGTTGCTCCCTTATTTGGACGACTGGCTGATATGCGCACTGTCCAGGGATCAGGCAATCCGAGAAACGTCTACGCTTCTACAGCATGTGCAACCTGGAAAAGTCCTCTCTTGTTCCCTCTCAGTAGACTCTGTTCATCGGAATGTCGTTGGACACCAACTCCATGACTGCTCGACCATCCCCACAGAGGGTCGATGATGTGCTACACCTTATCTCTCTCTATCGTGCCAATGGGAGGCTGCCTTGTGTCCTTTTTCTGCGTCTGCTGGGCAAGTTAACGTCCCTGACGGCACTTGTGCCACTGGACCTGCTGTCACTGCGACCATTGCAACGGTGGCTGCTCCGCTTCTGGCTCAACTCGCTGCTAGACTGTCGGAAGTGTCTCCGAGTGGTTAGTCGGTTCATGGGTGCTCTCGCACCTTGGGGTCGCCGGTCTGTTCTATTAGTGGGAGTCCCATTGGGGGTGCTAGACACATGTCACAAAGTTGTCACCACCGATGACAGCCTGAGTGGATGGGGTATAGTTTGGCAACACAGGACAGCTCAAGACCGGTGGTCTGCAGGGGACAGATCGCTGTACAATGTGGCTGGAGCTGTGGGTGGTGTCTGTCCCTTTGTGGCAGGGCGCCATGTCCTGGTACGATCGGACAACACCTCCACACGGATGCTTCTCAGATGGGCTGCCCCCCATCTTGCCAGCGTGCGAGCCATGTTTCTCTGGGGCATTGTCAACCAGTCAGCGGGTTCCCTCTCCTGCCGTCGCCCGCCTCAGGGGGATTGGCGTCTCCACCCGGAGGTCGTGAGCGCCATTTGGAGTCACTTCGGAAAAGCGTCCTTCTGGAGGGTCTCACGTTGTTGCTGGTGGTCCCTCTTTGGCCAGCCAAGACTTGGTTCCCTCTCCTCCGCAGTGTCTGCTCCTCCGAATTGTGGATCCTGCCCAGTCGGTTGGATCTACTGTCCCAACAGCGGGGTCAGATTTGGCATCCCGATCCCCGCCGGCTCCATCTGTGTGTCTGGCCGCTGAGGGTCGAGACCCATTGCTGACTGAGTGCTCGTTTTCTGTTCAGCATGCCATCCTTAATGCCAGTGCTCCGTCCACTCATTCGCTGTATGCTAACAGGTGGAAGCTTCTTTACAGAGTGGTGTGCAAGTTGCAGGAGGGATCCTGTGACGTGCCCTATTCCCACTGTTCTAGAATTCCTCCAATCAGTTTACGATAAGGGGCGTTCCTCTTCTACGATCAAGGTCTACGTGGCGGCCATTTCGGCTTGCCATTTTGCAGTAGATGGCAAGTCTGTGGGCTGCCATAGCCTAGTGGCCTCCTTCCTCAAGGGTGCCCTTCGCCTTCGTTCTAGGACCCCGCCTCGAGTCCTCGCCTGGGACCTTCGTCTGGTGCTTGACACACTGTGTAGGTCCCCTTTAGAGCTGTTGACCGAAGGGGAACTTCACTGGCTGTCTTGCGAGATGGCGTTTCTACTTGCGACAGCATCCGCTAAGCAGGCGGGGGAGCTACACGCCCTATCTGTTAGCCCCGAATGCCTTGGCACCCCAAAGTTTTGTCTGGCTCTCAAGCCAACCTTCCTATTCGTCTCAATCGTTTTGCTCCGCCGTCGACGAATGGGGATGACGCTCCAGGTCTTTGATGTCCTGTGAGGGCGCTCCGCTCTTATTTGGATGCTACGTCATGTTTCCGTATGTCGACCCAGCTTTTTGTGTCTAACGACGGCCCAAATAAAGGAGCTGCTGTGTCCAAGCAACGCCTCTCCCATTGGATTGGGAAGGTGATCTGGCAGTCGTACCAGGTCTCTCACCCTCCTCCTGGGGTGCACAGTCACTCCACCAGGAGTGTGTCTACGTCATGGGCAGTTCTGAAAGGAGTGCCCTTGGAGGACGTCCATGCAGCTGCTTCCTGGTTGTTGCCTTGCAGGTCTCCAGATTTTACAGTTTGGATGTCACCTCTCCTCATCCACTGGATGTGGTTCGCTGGTATTTGGCGTTCCGTGCTGTTTCAGCGGGAGGGACGAAATAGAACGACAATTACGTATGTAACTACGGTTCTATGAGTCCCGAACGACCGCCAGTATTTCTTGTCACTCAGAGCCCTTATGTTGATTTGCGCGAAAAGGTTCTGAGAGACTCGGTTCTGGACCGGAAATGTCCTTTTATGAATTCTTTCTCGAGTGACGCATGCGTGTGGGGGATTTCCGTGCTGTTTCAGCACTGCCACCTGGCGGTCGTTCGGGACTCATAGAACCGTAGTTACCTACATAACTGTCGTTCTTATGAGTTATGACACATGTGTATGTCATATGGCAACATAAGATGGTTTATATACATGCGTTTAGAGTTTTGACAAGAGTGATTCATTTTGCACAGCATTTGAGATGTTCTGCATCTCATGTATATGGTTGTGCTAATTGTGTGTAGTGTTTTTGAAATCCGAGCCCTGTTTTGTATTTCGTGCTTACGCAATCGTAAAAAACTGTAAGATGGGGACTTTATCAAGGTGGAGGGAAATATGAACAGTTGCATTGAACTGTATGGTGATCTGACAAAGACTGCGCAGATGTCCTCAAAATCTGACATTTTTGCAAAGAAAGGGCAAATACTGCTATATCAAGACGTGCCACGCTGACACTCGGTGAGGCAGTATTATTTTGAAGGTGTCCAAATTTATCCAACCAGGTCATTATAAACTTTTTATATTTCCCCTTAATAGATTTAATTAAAAGCTATATGTGTTGTGGCACATCTGTTGCAATACAACATTGGCAGCAGACAGAAGATGTGTGTGTTGTTAAATGGATTGTGTGTGTGTGTGTGATGTTTACTCTAAAAGCCGACAGATAAGAAGGAGTTTTTAAAGCACATTTGTTTTCTGTGGAAGGAAAATAGTCGATTAATTCAGATTTATGCAGATTGGCTGGTTGGAATTCGATTGGGCAAAAGAGCCGCTGAGAGTCGAGGAGTGATTACTAATGGCTTTTTATAACTGGACCAGAGTGGGCAGTGGCCAGCTAATGTGTGTCTCCTGGGTTGTGTAGCAAGAGTTTTAAATCTTAGCTGTAATCACACACACACACTGTTTGCATCCTGTTGCTTCCTGCTCCTTTTCAGTATTTATGTTGGTTTTAAGCTGCAGTTGGTTCTTACCATCTGTTGTGATTCATTATGATGTGCTCTGTCTTGTGTAAACGAGCCAGTAGGTGGCAATGGCAACCTAGCACTACGTCAATACAGCTTAATTAAAAATATTTAGAATAAAGCACAGTGTCATCGTTTTAGTCACCACATAAAATATTCATAACTAAGATATCAGTAGGAAATGCTACAGCATAGTTGAGTTATTTTAATATCAACAAAAGTAAAACTCAACTTTAGTATTATAGCACTTTAATAATAACCGTAGGTTTAATAAAGTGTTCTACATAATCTTAATTAACTAAATAAAATATTCCTTTCTAATTAAAATGTAGAAGAGCGCTCTTCTACATTTGCATTTATCAAACGGGGTGGAGAGTTTCATTCCCTCTTTTTGCACGTGTGAAGCTGTAAGTTAGTAATGGATGAATGAAGCTTCATGAAGCATTGTGATATATTTTTTGACTGCTCTAGATGGTGCTCTTGGTTTAAATATAAAGGCTAGTGCTATGGAAATGGATACAATTTCCACTGCATCTTTAAACCAAGAGTGCCATCTATAGGAGTAAAAAAATATCACAAGTGCTTCATGAAACTTCATTTTCCCATCACCACTGTAAGTAGATTAGAGGGAGAAGCAAGATTGAAGTCTCCATTGAACAGTATGCGAGTGCCGGGATCACGTATCAATGACCGAAACACCAAAATTGTAATCTCGTAATCACAGTGTGTATGATGTCACCAGTTGATTTTTAAAGTAAACAAACTGTAGTTTTCTTATAGTTGACGGTTTGTCCAATTCTCCTGTGCTCCTAGCTCCTCGCCATTGTAACATCAAGTGGCGAAAATCCTAATAATATTGATAGTCTAAGGTCAATAAAAATGGAGCTGTTGTAAACATGGTGCTGGTGAAGGGTGCATACAATAAGTGTCGATACTGTCTGTCAAAGACTGTCACGGCCAAAAAAACACTGAAAACAGTCCTCCATGGATTTACATGACACACAATGAACATCAAATGGTAAAAAAGATTAGTGAGAAAATTAACAGAGCTGTTGTGACAGGCTGCCAACTTACAGGCGCGTTCTTTCATCCAAAACAGTACTACATTTTTTTATTCAGTAAATTTTGAATAGAGGCTCTTTTAGTACTCTGGACCTAAATCTCCCATAAACCATGGAGTCTTATTCATTCTTAAATCTTTATTTCAATTTTAAATGTGGACGAAGTGCAAAAACATTTTTATTTTCAAATGACTTATGTAAACATTTTTATGTACAGATAATTCTAATAAAATGTCTTGCATGACCTACCAAATTTTAAGAAATTTGCCCTTGTTGTTTGTTGGTTCAACTAAAACCAGGTTGATACATATTTTCTATTTTCCGTTCTAATGTGTTCTGTCCACTGGAGCTTGCTATTATTGTCATGGAAATAGGTAAAGAAAAATGCAAACCTAACAATAAATTATGTAGGGTAAATTTGACTCTATCTAGAGTGGGACCAAATAGACTCAGTTTTAGAGTAATATTTACACTTGGAAGAGAGTAAAATAAAGAATTGAAAAAAAATTAAATAAAGGTTACTCAAGGTTAAGGAAAGAACTCACGACCTTCAGTGTGGGCGACTGCCACACTACCCACCTAAGCTATGCCCCTCTTACTCTTTACTCTTATCCAAGAGTTACAAAGATTCCAGCTGACATGAGCGATATACTAACACACAGCAGGAGCTGTGTGGCTCACGGAGTACATCGGCTGTCTCCCAAGCTGAAGGTTATGAGTTTGTTTCTCAACCCTTGAGTGACTTTTTTTTCTTTCAATTCTTTATTTTACTCTCTTCCAAGTATAAATATTACTCTAAAACGGAGTCTATTTGGTCCCACTTAAAATAGAGTCAAATTTACTGGTCATGTGGTATTTTTTTTTCATCACTGTACAGAGTATATTAAAAAAAAAAAAATACCAAAGACTGAAAGGACACATGGTACTGACACATTATGTAAATTGCTTTGTCTTCAAGTGTTTTTGAAGCAGAAAATGAAAATCCTGTTGTCTGTAAGCAGTAATTTTAAAATAAAAACTAAATGTACCCTTGTATTCTTGGAGCAGCAGTAGTTATGAAATTACTGATTTAATGCAATACTCATTCTCCACTATGTGCAGATGCAAACATTTTAGAGGTCTTTTTATTGAAATTGTCCAAATAGATATATGGTACTGCATATACATTGTCCCATTGAGTCCAATAAGACAAAAGTAAACTCTGAAACAACATGAGTGTGGTTTCCATTAAATACTGGTACGCAAACGACAATAAAGCTAATTAATCTTTTTTTTTTACTCTAGGGAAAAAGGGATTGAGGAAGTGTTCACTAAATGCTTGGTTTTCCTTTTAAATGTACAGGCTGGCTTTTTATCTGATTGAGACTAAGATGCCCGCTGCTGACTTGGAAAAGACTGAGACGCTTTTGATAGAAAAAATATCAAATATTCACGCTCAGTGTGTTTGTGTGAGAGGGAGATTATTGGCTGTATATCTTGTAATTTCCCAAAGAAGCTGATTCAGACTCCTTCAGCATTTCTCAGCTCTTAGTAATTAGTGGTTGTTGAGAACAATTATCTCCTTCAAAAGCCTTTCATAAGGCCGATAACCACTGAGTGCATGTCTGCTGTCAGTCATCTGAATTGCCTCGATTGCACAGCAGATTATCAGGGTTTAGTAATTATTAGGAAGTAATTAAGACCCAGCTGGGGATTGTTGATCTTAAATGTTAAATTATTGAAACACAGAAAATATTGTGCAGCAGAGACAATGGCATATTATAACAGAAAAACAATGAAGCATTATAACGCCCATTTAGTGGATGCTGCAGCTCGCTGAAAATAAAATGGTCATCACAAACAAGAAATTGAAAATTAAACACTCATAAGGTCAACATGAATTGAATCAGCGTGAAACTTTGGCAAGGTGATTGAAACTTATATAGCGGGGATTCAAACTTCAATAGATGAGGTATTCAAACTTGAATGGGTGCTTTTAATTTAGAGATTCAGCTTGAGAGTATGACATGGCACCAAACACAAAGAAGGGGGACTCCACTGAAGACAGAATGATTTTTATATTTCCTAAGATTCCCCGGAGACAAGCAGTTGTAATTATAGCCCAACCACCGTTGTTAATGCACTCAAAGGGAGGAGGTGTCAGAGGGTTAATGGGGAAGCTAATGGTTAGCGTGAAGGCTCTCCACATTCATTTAGCTTTTTTTCCCCTTAGAAGCTCATGTTTATTGTTCTGCAGTATGTCTTCAGGCTGTCTGTTACTGAGTGTTTTCATTAAGTGTGTTTTAAGCATTGGAACGACTCATTTTGGCTTGAGTGGAGTGTTAAAAGTAGAGGGAAGTTATTTTCCGAGGCATAAAGAAGTTTCCTCACAAGTTTACCTTTTGATGTTAATGGAAGATGCCAGAAAAAATCATAGATTATTTAATAGTCACACCCATGACTAGACTGATGTTTCTGTAGTGGTTGTACTGTAGTGTAATATGTATGAACATGTAAACTTAAGGCAGGCTAAGGAATTCCACTCCTCCACTGCTTCTGGAATGGTACGAGTGTGTTATTCTTTAAAACCCGTGGAGGTAAGGGAAAATAATACATTGAATTGAATTTGCTACCATATTGTTCAGAATCAGTTGCAGTACATAAACAGGTTCTAAAATTAAATTTTTAACCTTGAGACATTATGATTAATTATTATTAAATTAAATAGTGGTTCACTTGCATGGCGTCCAGCATGGGTTCTGCATTGGCAACCACACTATGTTATAGGACAGCTTTCCTCCAAAGCCAGCTGTTTGGATGGAAAGAATTTCTGTTTATTGTCTTGATAAGCAGCATTGAGGAAAAAAACTTTTAAAAAATTACATATATTAGTGGTGCAACGGATCACAAAAGTCACAGTTCGATTCACAGATTTAAGTCACGGATCGGATCGTTTTTCTGATCAGCAAAGAAAAGGGAAAAAAAGATAAATAGTACTTTGCTCGCATTTATTTTGTAAAGCACTTTTTCCATTAAAAAAAATCTATTCAAAATGCCAAATATAGCCGTGTAGAATTTAGTGTCTTCATTTATTTTGTAAAATGCCTTTTCCCATTATATATATATATATATATATATATATATATATATATATATATATACTGTATATATATATATATGTATATATATATATATATTTAATGGACAAAAGTGCTTTATAAAATAAATGAAGACAAAGTTCTATGCATTTTTTTTAAATATTATAATAATTTTATATATATTTACTAATAATAATTATGAAAAGACCTCAATGTGCAATTTAATGCACTTACCAGCCGGCAGCCAGACACTCGTTGGTCATGCTAACAGCTAGCCGCTAACCACTCACGTCGGAAACTTCTGCCGTATCAAACAATGACGGCGTAATTAATAAGCGGTTTCTTAGCGTCCTAAATTAGCAATTAAACATGAGTTTGGGATAGTGTTGTGTTGATGTTGGTCGCAACTACAATGTCAATCAACCACAATACAGAAACGTCTAAAAGGGAAGTCAAGCTAGTCATCACACCTTGACGTGGGCGAACTGCAAAGTAGAAGAGTACTAAGGCTATTTGCATTGCCGTCAATGTATTACTGTATTTGGTCAACTTTATTTTGAAGTTAGGCTTAGTGTGTTACATTGAGCACGTTTCCACTTCCTTGACATGTCAGAATGGTATCAACTGTAAATGCGCACTCCCCCTCCACCAACCAATCCGCGGATCGGCGTGATCCTAACCGTGGGGCCTGGTCCGAACCGACCACGGATCAATGATGATCCGTGGCACCACTAATATACATACGTAACAGTTACAATCTCAGTAACGCATATTACCATACAATGCATTGTAACATTATTGGGACCTATAAAATACATCTTGCTAGGATCTATGGTATTCCTTAACTCAGCTATGTTCACTTCCAATTCACCCAGTGTTTCTGTCATTGGGTCCCACCATCATCATGGTCTTGCTATACCATAATTGCCGGACCTGTTAATGACTTTTGATGCATTATTGAACATTGAATTATTATAGTTGGACCAGTGATGCCACTCATCGTGTGTACATGTCATTCACTACTTTCGGGTATTCTCCAAGTCAGCCAAGTGCCCACTTCACGGCGCAGATGCATGTGGAGAATTTGCTAGCAACTAGCACTACACATTTAAAGCAAATTAAAATAGCCGCTTTAATTGGCCATGATTGAAGTCCGCTGTGACCACTTCAGGGATGTGATTTTTCCGCTAATTCGCGGAATTCCGCTTTTTTTATCTCCCCCCCAAAAAAAAAAAAATTTGATTTTTTTTATTTTATTATTATTTTTTTTTAATTTAGTAGTTCATTGTGTATGCACATGACTCCGACAGATAACATCTTCTGCTATAACAAAGACATTTGTGGTATGCTCTAATATGAGTTACTTTTCATTTGGTCATGATACAATTATTTGTTCATGAAATTTGAACTCTTCAACATTATTTATGTGTTAACTTAGTAATCACATTAGTTAGATATGATGATATTCTCAGTGATAGTTTTTAAAAGCAAAGGCAGTCCAATGTTTTTGAATGTGACTGATTTTGAGTTGACTAAAACTGCCATTTTATATGGGATAGTTCAATATACATTGAAAATTTATGCTGTTGTTTTGTCTATTTCTTTGTCATGTGAGTGCATTGAAAGTACTTAAAAACACGGAAAACCCATGAGCTCCGGGGGGCGGCTAAATTTTCAGATAATTTCACTTTGGTCAAATCACATCCCTGCCACTTTCACTGGTCTGTGCTTATCTGTGATTTATGTCGGTTTTGAAAACAGGGCCCATAATGTTTGTTGTGCTTGTTTAAACTCTACAAGATAGCAGGGATGCCATGGAAATGTTGAGAACTAAAGAAAAGACTTATAGTACGCTTAAAACAGGACTTTACTTAATATTTGTATGTCAACCTCTTCCACACAATTGCATTCTGAAGCTCAACACTAAAATATAACATATAATAAAGTAGAACATGACTCAGTTAAGTTATTCTGTGTGTATATGTTATATTCTGCCTTATTACTAAAATGTCTTCAATTTGAACCCTTGGTTGATTATACACACTATCAGTCACAATATCTCAATTCTGTGCCTCTGTCTACAGATTTGTTCCCCAGCCTCAGGTTTATCATGCTCTTCATCTGGACCGAAACACCAAACCAACAAAATTGTTGCAACGTTCCATTTCCGACAAGTCTTTCCTCTAGGTGACGCCACACCGGATACAACATTAGGGAAGAATGACATTAACAGGAAAACAAAAGGTGTAGCAACACAAGTAACAGCAACAGTTGTAGCAACAGAGAGTGCTTCGCTGAAACAGGAAAAAGAGCAAGCCTCTGAAGGCCTCAGTGATCAAAACGTTCCATGAACTTTTAAATAAGCTCTTATTGTGTGTCCGTTTTAAACTTTTAAAGTATTTTTTTAATGAGCAATCTCAATGAGCATCACCGTCATATTATTTGAAATCAGGTTGCAAACTGCTGGACGGCCTTTGCTAACTGCTTAACTCTCCCTGTGCTCTTTGATGACTTGTGATGTCTGAATTTTGTTCAGATAAAATCATGGTTTTTCATTCAATAATGAATTTACATGAATATGAAAAAGCACGCTTATTTAATTCAAATTTTATACCTTGACAGAACAGTCATGTACATTTTTAGGACTGGCTTAAATAAATGATTATATTTGCAAATATTTGTTGTCTGTTGATGTATCCAACTTTGTCTCAATGTACACTGTAGAGTCCTTTCCATGTAATTGTTCTGGTCATATGTATGTTTCAAGGTACGGTATGCCCTGCGTTGTTTGATTTTATTTTCATGGCTAAAAGCAGAAAATGGCTCATAGTTTGTACAGCAAAATATTTGGAATGTAATTGTACAGTAACCACTTAAATCTAATTTAAACATTTTAGTGTGCATGTCCAGCAGTCTAGGCATATGGTCTTTCAATTCTCAAATGTTTTAAGGCATAACTGAAGTATGAATAACTTACTGGTTTTGTCAAGGTTTATTTAAATAAAGTTGTATGCCATCTGCATAACAGTGGAGGCAAACAATGTTTTCTAATACCGCAAAACATGTAAAAACTGAGCATTACTGGTTGAAGCACATACAAAATGTATGTATTAAACCCAGATTGAGCCAAAGAACCTGCCAGCTTTGCTCTGTTGCGTATACTAATGAGACCGTGATGGTATTTTAAATTCTTGCTTCATTGACCGTGTGTCATAAAGGCTTTGCAGACAATTGAGCAATTGTTCCAAGGCTCAATGACCACCTACTTGCACCTTATGGAATGGGCCATTCGACTTTTCTGCTTTCAATAAAACTTGTTTTGTATCACACTTTTCAAAACTAGTTGCGTACAACAACAATTTAAAAAATAGTAATAAAAGTGATAAATACAGTACCTATCTCACAAAGGTGAGTACATGCCTCACATTTCTGCAGATATTGGGACAAAACTGAAGAAATGACACTGTAACACAAAGAAAAGTAGTGTACAGCTTATATAACTGTTAATTTATGGTTCCCTCAAAATAACCCAAAATACAGCCATTATTAGCTTAACCCTTGGCAAACGGGTGCACCATTCATTAACAATTCAGTTTCAAAAAGTAATTCAAAACAAGAAAAGGAAATGTACTAAATTCGATCACTGTTTTAATAAAACTAAAAATCACAAACTTCACATGGCTGAATTTATTGCAGCTACCATGGGACTGATCCCTGCTCACTGACCACAAGCGTGGATGTGAGTGTGAATTGATGGCTAAAACCACCGTGTAGAATTTGTACATGTTTCCTGCCACATTCTAAAAACAAACAGGCCAGGTTAACTGATGACTCTAATGAATGTAGTCTAATAGAGACAAACAGATATAGAATGGAGAACATGTGAATTAAAATTATATTAATCAGAAACAGGTTCAACCTCAACATTTAAAAATTGTGCATTGTCCTTTAACACACATAAACATTGAATTCTTTGAACGAGTAGTTTTACCAAAGTAATTGTACTTTGACTCATGTACAGTATGTGAGTACTTGTCGCATCTCTGCTCGAGTATAAGCACACAAGCCGACTGCTGGATCAATTCAGCTGCACAAACAGCAATGGTAAGAGATGAGAATGAATGACCTGATTCATCCTGAAGCCTGATGATTCACTGCAGTGGGATGTTTCATGTCTGACATTGTGACAACACTAAGGTATTGAAGGGCACCGGAGAGTATTTAAGTGAGCAGGGTTTGGTTTTCGTGTGTGTGCAAATGTAATAGGAATGTTTGCATGCACAAGATGACTGGACTAACTAATTTATATTGTCTACTATACACGGTTGTACAAGACACTTGCCATTAGTATTGGGGTATTCTCTTCAGTCAATGTACCATAAAAAAGGTGTAAAAAGTAAAATATGACAATAAATATTTTGACATGAATTGATGATACCACCTAGTCAGTGCTGGGTACAGCAGTATAGCTTTGATTATTTGATTGCTAAAAAATCTGACAATTACCCGGATTTTTTGCAAATGGGAGATATTTTTCTGCGGCTTGCCCTGTCATCCACACGTCCAAGGGGATTTTTTTCCATTAAAAACGAAGGCTTCTGAAAACTCCGGCCAAAGTGAAGATTTGCGTATTTCTCCGGCAACGCGGTCGCGTGTGTTCGTCAGTAAACGAACTCGTACGTCGTCCTCTACACACGTCACTCAATCACATACCTCAAGTTAAAAAAGAAGAAAAAGAAGGCGACGTGCATTCGCTTCCCCACCGGGGAGACCATGTTTGTATGTGTGTGTGGTGAGTGAGTGGGGGAAAAAGATGTTAAAAAAAGACAAGTGAAGCTTTTTAAGATTTTGTATTTATCCTCTTTGTCTTCCTCTATGCTCCGTTTATAATGTACTCATTGACAGTTGACAAGTATTTTTTTTAATGAATAAAAAAAAAAGTCCTGTGTGCGCTGACAGCACTGATCCGCATATATACAGATCAGCGGTTTACAATCTGTGCTTGTGTGACGTATGGTGAAGTGACGTCAAGAGTTGAGCAGTATTTGGATAATTACTGCCGCCTAGAGGCTTGGCATGCAATTCATTGTTGGCCCAATTTGTGGACGTGGCGTGGCCAGACGCAGGCATACTCTAATCCAGTGGTGTCCAAACTCGGTCCTCGGGGGCCGGTAGTCCCGCAGGTTTTGGATATTTCTCTCCTCCAACACAGCTGAAGCTCATCAGCAAGCTCTACTAAGCCTGATAACAATCCTGTTGATTGAAACAGGTGCGTTGGAGCAGGGAAACCTCCAAAACCTGCAGGACTACCGGCCCCCGAGGACCGAGTTTGGACACCACTGCTCTAATCGGATAGTATTTGGGGACCTGTTACCACCTTAAGGTCTGGCATTGTTATGAATGTACTTAAAAACGCAATAATGCCAGTCAGCTGTGGATGTTTTCTACAAACGTGGTGGTGTGGACACTATTTTTTTCTACACCCAGAGGAGGGAAATATCTGTTTTTAAAAATACCCTGCTACGTGTGTACATTGAAGCCATTACATAAACAAAGCCTTATATCCATACAGACCTCCACGACAAGCAATCTAATATTGGGAGGGGTGTCCCAACTTCTTTAATTAAGGGCCAGACACAAAAAAATTAAGGGTGCAAAGATATGCTTTGCTATTACAGCATATACTGTATGTAGCCAAGTGCGAAGGACAAGGAGGGACCTGCAGTGGGTAGTGAAGGCAACAGAGTGGGTGATTGGATCCATACAACCCCCCTCCCCACCTACCCAAGAGGCATTTAAACTGGCAGACTCCTGCAGAAAGCAAGTGGAATTATTAAGGACCACTCCTATACCAGACACTCACTTTTCTCCCACCTTCCCTCTGGAAGAAGCTACAGGACATTAAAGTCTAGAACCACGACGGTCCAAAACAGCTTTTACCACCAGGCTGTGAAATTCATCTGCAAGCCCACCTCCTCTTACCCGCAGTGCCATCTAAGGACAACCTCCTATCCCTCCTTTAACACCTGCAATACAATCAAGTGCAATACCCAAGTGTAAATAAACGACACAATTGACAAGTACTTATAATGGACACACTCCCAAATTTGTTTATCGTAAGAGTAATTGTTAGCCTTTTACTTTTATCTTCAATGCTGCTAATTGTTCATTCCCTGCCTAACCACTGAAATTCTGATGATATGTTGTATAAGAATTGCGTGGAACAATTAACTTAAAGGTATGAGAGACGATTTTGTGTCTTTTCTCAATAGTGTGCATGCGTAACACCCCCCGCTTTTTACGCAGTAAACGCCTTCTCTGGAAACTTATGCTGGCGTCTCATGTATTTGTTTCCAACCAGTAATAATTTATTTTTGTACCATAAGTACAAGTCTGTTACAGGTTGATCAATAGATTTTTAAGTGAATCAGACAACTTCATTTGTAGTAAAGTCCTCTCTAATACCTTTAAAAAAAGTAATGTTCAATTTTGATTGAGAGTCCACTGACTATATTTGTCTTTGGCCTCAAAATGACTAGCTACAGCCGTGGACTGGATAAGTCAAAGTTGGCTCATTTGCAGCTCATGCATTGATGACAATCGCAGCTCAGGGCGGCTGCATCTTGGCCGTTCCCTGGGACTCTTGGGGGGTGCTGCATTGCGGTGCTCTCCCTGGTGTCCGGGGCTCCGGGCCCGGCGACGCGGTTCAAGGCCTGTGGGCCTCCGTTCCACCCTTCCTCCTCCTCTCTGCGGCCCTGCCGCTGGCCCTTGCCCTTCTTGTCATCTCCTTCCTCCGTCCCTTCCCCCTCCCCTAGGCCGGGGGTTCCATCCATGGCCCGGGTCTCGGGGCTCCGGGGGGTTGGGTGGGGGATCTCTGGGCGGCTGGGGCTGGGTTGTGGTGGATGGCGGGGTGGATGGGGGGCGGGGGGTTGTGGGGGGAGCGGGGGCTGTGGGCCGGTGGGGTGCCTGGCGGGCCTGCCGTGCCCGTCCTGCTGCGTTGGGTTGGGGGCGCGGGCCGTGTTGGTGGTGGTGGGGGGGGGGGGGGGGGCGCTCCTGGGTTTGTCCGGGGGTTGTCCCTTGGTGCTGCCGTGGCCTGGGGGGCCCTGAGGTGTTGCTCTGTCCTGGCCGGGTTCGACGGCTCCCCTCTTTGGTGGAGGTTTTCATGCATGCCAGATCCACTACACCAGCATCTATCGAAATTCAAACACGATCTGCTTCTTCCTCTGGTCGTTGAATCGGTGGAGGCTGATGTCTGTGGATCTCACTCTGCTTCATCTATCCTTCCTTCCTTTCCTCAGTCTCTCCTTTGGTCTCTTGAGGTCTCCCTAATTTGTTGGAATTTAGATGTTTCTGGGGTTGGTGAAAGACTCTGGTTGGTAACCCGGTGGGCATTAGGTAATGTCTGGTCGGTGCTGGATTTCACTTTCCTTTCTTTTCTTTGATCCTTCTTCGGGTCTCCTGACAACCTCACGACTCTAGCTGGATTCTGAAGTATTCGGTTTAGGTGAGCGGTATGGGATTTTTAATAGCTTTTAGGTGAACTAATGAGTACACACTCACACGCACGCACACATGCACACATACACACGCACAATGATGATGACATGTCAAATCGGTAAAATTTCCGAATGAACAATACTGAGCTCTTAACTCTTTGACTGCCAGACGTTTTCAGAAAAGGGATGTAGGTGCCAGCCGATTTAAGCATTTTGACTGATCTTTCAAGGTCCACAGAAAATTTTATGTTTGGATTATGGAAACACATATACTACCAAATGAAAGTTTGGACTCTCATCTTTCATCAGATAAAAAAGTTTGTTTCTACCTTATTCCGTTTTTCAGTAATCAACAATAGAAAATGGTTAGTTTCACCCAAATGCTCTGTTTTGAAACAAAATACGGAGAAATCGAGCTTTTTGTGAAATGATATTATTTCATGCACTCTAGTGAATTTGACACCTTTTTTTTTCCATGAATGATGTCACAAACACCTAAACAGTGCTTTACTTTTGTAAAACACTACCACCAACAATGAAAAAGTGATTTTTGATAGCAAAATACGTTTATTTACATTCAACAGTGTAACAATTTGGCAAACTATTTACAAATGTGTGCAACCGTGGTACTATTTACAATTGTGTGGATGTTTCAAATACAGTTTTTCTTTTTGTAACACTCCCCTGCGTGCAAGGGGATGCAGCAGGATTTGCAAAACAGATTAGTTTCACTGCGATGGCCCCTTTGCGTGCAGACGCTACACTTTCTTGCTGGCTTTTTTTCCCGGGGAATAGCAAGTATATACTGCAGTGTGTGTTTGGCCATGTTGCCATCAAGTCTCCTCTCAGGATCATGAAAAGGTGACGTTACGGTGGTGTTACGTCTGGCTTCCTCATGTCCTTCTGTTCCTATACCGGGTGGTAAGAGATGCTCTGATCCATCGTATCCACTCTATTCATGGTGGCATCGTAGTCCAGAACCAGTGTCTTCTCCGTGATCAGACTGTACCCACTCCTCCGATGAATATGCATTGGACTCGTCGTCCGATTGAACGTCCGCCTGAGCAGAAGTGCTCGGTTGTGCTCCGCGTTTTCCGGCGTTAGCATTGCTAGCCGGTGAGGCTTTATGACGTGATCATAGCCGCCGCGTCAACGCTTCCAACTTCGGCGTCAACCTCGGAGTCACCATCATCATTATCGTCGTTATCAATGTGCTCTTTTTTAATGCACCACATACACTCACTGACATGCCTGGGAGGCGGGTGGATCGGAGCATGGGGATATCATTTCCCTCTGCTCCGGTTCACTTGCTCCCAATTTTAATGCACCACACACACACACTTATATATACACTGGGTGGGGTCACATTCAAGGTTTAGGGGTAGAGTTCGCCAGTCGGCGAGCTGGCGAACTCAGTAACAGGGTTAACTCTCACTAAGAACGCTGGAGTGACGACCGGGGCCTTTCCCCGCTGGGCCTGGGGTTCGGGGGTGCCGCCCGTCCTCCGGTGCCCCCATCTCCCCTTCTGCCCCCGGTGTTCCGTCCCTCCACGCGGTGGGGGATGGGGTGGGTGCGGATGCCCTCTCCGCTCCGCTGCCCTCTCCGCTCCGCTGCCCGGCCCCTCTTCGGCGCCGGTGCCTGGGTGCGGGGGATCCCCGGGATCGGGGGCTGGGGGGCTGCCGGTTGGTGTGGGGGGGGGGGGTGCTGGGGGTGGGAGGGTGTCAGGGGACCTGGGGGCGGCTGGGGCTGGGTTGGGGTGGATGGCGGGGGTGGGTGGGGGCGGGGGGGGGGGGTTGTCGTGGGGGGAGCGGGGGCTGTGGGCCGGTGGGGTTCTTGGCTGGCCTGCAGTGCCCCGTCCTGCCGCGTTGGGTTGGGGGCGCGGGCCGCGTTGGGGTGGGGGGCGCTCCTGCTCCTGGGTTTGCTCTCCGGCCGGTGGCCCCTGCGGAGCCCGGGGGTCATCCTTTGGCGCTGCCGCGGCCTAGGGGGCCCTGAGGTTTTGCGCTTGCTCTGTCCTGGCGGGGGTCGACGGCTCCCCTCTTTAATGGAGATTTTCATGCACGCCAGATCCACCACACCAGCATCTATCGAAACTCAGACACAATCTTCCTCAGGTCATTGAATCGGTGAAGACTGGTGTCTGTGGATCTCACTCCGCTTCGTCTGTCCTTCCTTCCTTTCCTCAGTCTTTCCTTTGGTCTCTTGAGGTCTCCCTGATTTGTTGAAATTTAGATGTCTCTGGGGTTGGTGAAGGACTCTGGTTGGTGGCTTCGTGGGTGGTGTCTGGTCGGTGCTGGATTTCATTTTCCTTTCTTTTCTTTGGTCCTTTCTCGGGTTTCCTGATGGCCTCACGACTCTGCCTGGAAGTGTTCGGTTTAGGGAAACGGTATGGGATTTTTTATTTTTTTTATAGTTTTTAGGTGAACTAATGAATGCACACACACTCGCACGCAGGCACACACGCACATACACATTTACACCCACATACAAAAAAAAAAAAAATACAAAAAAAAATATATATATATAAAAAAATAATAATAATAAAAAATAAAAAGGAGAGCAATGATGATGACATGTCAAATCGATAAAATTACCGAATGAACTATAATGAGCTCTCCAGAAAAAGAAAAAAAAAGTGCTCTTTAGCATTGGTCGATGCTTTTCGTCTTTGAAAAAAATGCTCAAGCGTGAGCTGCTTGCAACCGGTGGCCATTATGGCTTCCTCAGCCATTTCCCCTCAACACTCTAGCTCCGCCTCACGTCTTCTACTGACGCCTACCCAATCTTGTCCAAAGAGAGTCATCGCTGCCATCTAGGGCCCAAAAATAGTCATTATACTAACTAGATCTGCTTGATACTTTCAGCACAGCTGGCCAAGGCTTTCCTCCACCCGTTTCCAAAAAAAAACATAGTGAACGTCTTAACATCTTTGGCAGTCCGCCGTAGGATTTTACTAAACGTTGTTTAACGTTTTTGGCAGTCAAAGAGTTAAAAAAAAAAGAAGAAAAAAAAGGAATAATACAGCGACGTAAAAAGGCTGCATAGCAATCTGCCTATTTGCGTAAAGGACTTTTCTACTGGGTAACTGACTACACATGCGCAAACACACATCGCTACACGGACAGGGCTGGGAAAAGCACAGTAGCGGTGTGCCTTCAGGAGGATAATTTTTGCAGCATTTTTGCCTGCATGACAGACGAAGTAATGAGTATAATTGAGATATGAAAATCACCAAACGTTGTCACTTTTAAACCTATAGGTAGTGAAGGCTTTCTAAAATGAAATAAAAAATTTAAAATAAATAGGAAAAGCCAAACGGTTTAAACTTTCATTTCAGCCTGGGGTAGGCAGTGCCTACCCTTGCCTATCCTGACCGCACGTCACAGCACTTCAAACATTGAGCTGGACACTTCCGTTAATCGTCAATTCCCATTGTTGACGATGACCACCTTTCACAGAATGCTTCCAGATGTTCGGTGAATGCTTTATGACGCAAAGCCTCGCAAAAATACACGGAATGCGAGGGACTGTCTGTACTCACCCTAATCGGCGGACGTAAACGTGCATCAGTCACTGCTCAATCCATGTATTTTTTCGAAGCTTTGCATCATTGTGCCCAGCTCTGGTAATACATACGTCACTGTGTACTTCAGCTGTGCAGAGATATTCTCATTCAGCATTGGAGTCGATTTTGAGTGGATTGATGAGATGAAGAGTGGACAGTGCGAACGCTGGACAAGTTGCGTGTCCAATTGACATGTTGTCAGACACATCACAAATCTATCAACTATTTTGTTCGATTCTAACCTTGTTTGAATAGTTTCACCCACATTTTTTTTTTACAAAGGGACAGTGTATAAATCTTCTGATATATATATATATATATATATATTCATATACAATTTTTTTAACGCTCGATTAACGACCGCCCCTTATTTGGAAAGCCTCAACTAAGGGAATTCCAGTCACGACGCAGCAGAAACGTCCAAGTCAAAACTACCCAAGAGAAATGCACTAGAACTAGAACACACAATGTTTCAGGGGCAGAATGTTAGCGTGGAGGAGGCAATTGGACTGTGTATCACTTCCACCCGTTCCCTGCTTTAAAAGAACGCACTCGGTTAGCCATTAGCAACAAGCTAACCGTTGCTCCAGCTCTCTCTCCAAGAGGTGTCCATGGGCTTTCACCTCTGTGAGAGCCAAGAGCCAAATGGACGCCGTCTTGTCATTTGGAGTGACCCCAAACCACTTGATCTTTAGATGTGAAGCATGTTCTACCCAGCAACTCCACAAAATAGCTCGAAAGAGTTAAAGTGAAAGTGTTGATGTGTTTGCTTGCAGTAGAGCAGCGTCACAGCGCAAAATAAAAGCACTCAACGTCGTGAAAGGGAGTCACTATAACACAATTTAGCTTAATACATTAAATTATGCTGCATATATTTGTGAGGACTGGCGTCAAGTTGTATTTTACAATTTTAAAATGTGCAGAAGTTCACAAGTTACTTATTGTTTAAAGTTAGATTGGTCTTAATATGGAAAGACCACCTAAAAAACTTGCTACATATGCTAAAGGCTAACAAAATATATATATTTTTTATCTCTTTATCTTCTAGAAAAGCAGATGAATATGTTGCTGCTCTAAATAAGCAGATGCACTCAAAATTACTCAACCTCCAAAACTGTAAATTATATTGATTTTCAACATTTAAAATATGAAAGTAGTTTACAATTAATCAATCAAGAACCATTTAAAGGTACAGTGTGCATTATTTGTGACATGTAGTCGGGCGGCACGGTGGCTGACTGGTTAGCACGTCCACCTCTCAGTGCAGAGGACATGAGATCGAGTCCGGGCTTCAGCCTTCCTGGGTGGAATTTGCATGTTCTCCCCATACTCGCGTGGGTTTTCTCCGGGTTGTTTGACTCTCTGTGCCCTGGATTGGCTGGCAACCAGTTCAGGGTGTACCCTAGCTACTGCCTGAAGCCAGCTGGGATAGGCTCCAGCGCCACCCGTGACCCTTGTGAGGACTAAGCAGCTAAGAAAATGTATATATATATATATATAGGTTTTACACCTTTTGCCATCCAATTGAAGAACAGTTATTTGTTATGCCTAACAAATAACATATAGTGGCTGTCAGAAAGGCTAGAGTTTGGTGGAGGACCCAAATGCAGGGAGCAAAAGCAGCCAGGCAAGGATGCAGTAAAAAAAAAAAAAGATTTAATTAAGAAAAAGGCAAACAAGGTACTTGGCGAAAATAACAAAGTCAACAATATCCAAAAACACAAGTCAAGGCAAAACCCAAACAGGAACACTGCGCAGCAAGGAACTGATGACGGCAGGACATGGTATGGGTGTGACGGCAGGACATGGTATGGGTGTGACGGCAGGACATGGTATGGGTGTGACGGCAACAATGATCCCACAAGGACTGACCAAAGCCAGGGAACTAAATACACACACACTACCGAGACAACAAGACACACTTGGGGCAAGACACAAGTGGCTGAGGGCACGGATTGACATTGACAAAGACATTGACAAAGGGAGACACACTAGGAAAACATGACCAATAAAACAAACCAAAACACAGACCATGACAGTGGCAGGCATAACAGTGGCATATACCTGCCACTAGATGCCACTGGCATAAATATAATAATTTAAATGATAATGCAATAATAATAAATAACTGTGAATAATATACCCGGTCATTTTTTACTCCAAGACATAATACATTTTTCTAAAATTGCATACCGAACTGAACCGAAAACCGCGAACACGAAACCGAAAACCGAACCGTGGAATTAGTGAACCGTTCCACCCCTTAATAATAAGTGGTATCTACAAAACGAGCATGTGTAATTTGGGATGGGCTGGCATTGCACTTCTGTTGCCATCACAGATAAGTTAATGGTGACATCCAAGTAAATATTTTAATTGCCTGCTTTTGAATGCTCGTGAGAGAGCGAGACATTTTTTGTGTCGTCATTTTTTTTTTAACTCAAATGAAACAAAAAGAAATAAAATATATTTTCTTTGAAAATAAATAATTATAATAAATAAAATAAAGAAATATAAAACACCTTCCTTTGTTATCTGAGCATTTAACATAAAAACTCGAGCTCCTTTGAATAAAGTCCCTTTTAAACATGCATTTAAACTGCAAATATTAGACCCACTATTGTAGGTTTATTTTCTTTCAGTCATCGTTCTGATCTTTAATGAGACACTTGCACTGACATGCGGCGATTGTGATTTGAGCACGACTGTGCCACAGGCAATAAATTATTAAATGTTTCCACATACCTCTGCAATGTGTGCACGTACCCCTGGTTGGTAGAGCTGTGTGATACTTGAGATTTTGGTATCGATCAATACCAAGTAAATACTGGTGCCAATATCGCCGATACCGATACCAAGTACTTTTTGGTATATAAAATATTACAGTATTTTAAATCCTTTGTTTTATTAAATAACTTTTTTATTTATTTAATCAAATTAGACTTTCTTGTTAAGTTCTTAAACATGCCATACAAATATCACTGCTGTTATTTAAATTTGCAATATAATAATAATTTTCATATTCTCAATCCCTGTCACTCTTCTGCACTCAAAGAAACGCCAGCCACTGAAGTTCCTCTAGTCACATTACCTAAACATGTTAAGTTGTGCTACACTAATACCTAGCTCAACTAGTAGTTGGAAAAGCTCAAATGAAGCATAATATGACTTATTGTCATATTATGTCATTCACTGTAAAAATAATTATTTGTTACCGCCAGTGCCGCCCACCGCTGTCATTGGTACGGCACATGCACGTGTGCTACAAAGGGATTGTGCGAGGAACCAATTAGAAACCAAAATAAATAAATAAATAACTGTAAAATATTGATACTGGCGCTCTGGTATTGATCCGATACTAATACTCACGTTAGTATCGATTCTATCGATACTTGGATCAATCTGCACAGCCCTACTGGTTGGGAAACACCATGAACAGGTTGGATGTTCATCTATGCATTACCTATGTGGGGATGATAACAGTGTAGTTGCACTGAATTACAAGGCAAAGGAGTGAAGTTTAACATATTGTGTGATGTGAAGATGAAAAGTGGAAGAGAGGAGGTCAAAAAGAAGATGATTTGATTTTCAAAGAAGAAATTCACGAACTGAAGGAAGTGATTATGACAGATAAAGAGATGAGCAGGGGAGGAGGAAGAGGAGGCAGTCAAGTGAAGGAGATCGAAGAGAGAAGGGTGAGTTGTTAATTTCAGGGCTGGTATCTCTGAAGCAGCAGAATCTTCGGGGTCAGCAGGCCAACTACAGAACTTTCACACTGTAATGGACAAGCTGACCTAATGATTTGTGGTGTGATCCTTGGCTGGGGGAGCTTAAGCTGTTCTATTTGACAATCAAAGTCTCTGTTTTTACCCACATTATTTTCGCATTTGCATTATGTGCCAAAGAGAACTTGAGATAAAAAAAAACTCTGGGTTTGCCTTTAAAAGGTAAGTCAACCCAAGCATTTTCTTTACAGTTATACATAGTATTCACTGACGTCACAGGATCGCAAGAGCGCCCCTCATGTTGGGGCAACTATTGTGTTTACACCGAATGTACTTTTGTTATTGATGAATGTCACCCCCAGCTTCCTCTAACGTTACTTGTGTAAGCAAGACGTATGCGAAAGATTTAGCTCAACTCTCTTTGCAGCGGTACACGTTAATAGGGGTGGGAATCTTTGGACACCTCACGATTCGATTACCATTCAGGGGCTACGATTCAATTATGAAATGATTATTGATCAGTTTTTAATTATTGTATATTGATGCAGTTTTTACACTACTCGTTTCTATTTATCTCACTAAGTATTGATCCCTTGGTGCAATGGATAAAAAAAAAAGCTTCACGGTTCAGTCAGATCACGGATTTGAATCACGGATCAGATAATTTTTGGGATCAGCAAAAAAATGATAAACAGAATTTTGTCTTCCTTTTATTTTATAAAACACTTGTTCCCATTAAATAACAAGATTCAACTCAAATTGTCAAATTTCCATGCCAAATGTCCATTTAGAATGTAGGAACACAAGCCATATTTGACATTTTAAGATGAATGTTTTTATTTATTTAAAGGAAAAACGTTTTATTAAAAAAAAAAATGAGGACGAAAATGATTCTAATTATCTTTTCTTTCTTTCTTTCCTTTTTTAAAGAACGAAAAATACCTCAAACTGCAATGTAAGGCACATACTGTACTCCTACATGGAGAGTGAATGACAAACTAGCCTATGTTCACATCATTGAAAAAGAGGCAAAGAAAGATAACAAAGCCACAGTTGTCGGACTAACGGTACTTTAAAAGCAGACAGTTGTGCACTCACTGCTATCAACTAGCCAACTTAATAAACTAGATCTTTCTTAGCGCCCTAAATTATCAATTGATATGATTTCGGGATGGCGACGTGTTGATGCTGGCATGTAATGATTCATCACTGATTTTCGTGCACTTTAACAATAATTTCAACTTTTGGGCTGCTGGCAAAGGAAAACAAGAGACCTTAAGGAGGGTATTTGGAGAGATATCAAAATCGAATCTGACCACCAGATCTATTTTTAGCCGGAGCTAGCTCCAGCTAGCGGCTCACGTATATCACGATAACATTGTGGTAAAAGCATTTTTATCATTTTCCAATGACACTTACCTTAATCAAAATAGTCAGAACACACTTTGGTAGACTTTGTCGGTTGAAAATCCTGTAGATGTATCTTTGTAATTATGGACACTTCTTTGTCCGTTCCCATTCAACATTCCATGGACCGGCACACAATGTGGGGCAAATTACATCATGTGAATATTCTAGAAGTTTCATTTCACATCTTTGTGCGCCCAATTTTCCACCCGTGAACGGCACACGTGTGCACCATTTCTGAAGTGTGTTATGAAAATCCGGAATGAATGCACATAATGAAGGGATCAAAGTAACTTGTAGTAAGCAACACGAGCATTCCTCAGCATTTGCTTGCGTTGTCTTGCTCGCCGGTTTGCCACACTAACGGCCTGCTGGGTCGACAGGTGGGGGTCAGTGACGTCATTTGAATACTATGTATAAACATGGTACTTCTGATTAATAGTGTTTTTTATTTTATTTTTTTCATCTTAGTTAGGCAGCAAAATCCATCCATCTCAAGGGGCGGCCGTTTTGCCCCCTTCTTGTCGACTGAAACATCACGGTAGCAACCAATTACGGCTCAGCTGTTTGCTGACTTTGAGCCGTGATTGGTTGTCACATGAGCAACTGTGATGCCACTCAAAGTCAGCAAACAGCTGAGCTGTGATTGTTTGTTACCTGACCTGTGATGTCATTTTTAATTGACAACAAGTGGCAAAATGTCCGCACCCCCAGAGATGGATAAAAACGGATGAATTTTGCCGTTTTATTCGTATTCCACAAACGCAATATTAATAAGGATGCTATGTTTAGACTAGTGGCGCTGCATAGGATGTATCATTGTATAGAAAACGTTTGTGTTGACTTCAACATGTGGTATTTCAAAATTGGGAAAACTAAGGTGCACTAAAAAGCTCTTTGAACAAGTGAGCATTTATGTTTTAATGTGTTACAAATGCTGTGTACTTTTCAATGGTTAGTTTTTTAAATAATGCATTTTCTCTACTGTTCCAATCTTCGATAAAAGTGGGTCTAGACTTAGTGATTGCTGTATTGGAAAATGTGGGTACTAGAGTGACAACAGTTTAGGACTAGTGGTCTAGACAACCTCATCAAACTCTGGTATTCAATGTTTACTGGGCTGCTTTGCAGCTGAGAGTGAAGTTTCCGGGATGAGAATCGGAACCTACAAATTGGAGGCTGTAGTGTAAATCCTCAGTCAGAAAAGAGTGAACCGCACCTCTGGATTGGGAGTGTAGTCATGCCTTAGATCAGGGCCGTTTCTAGCTTCATGGGGGCCCTAGGTAAGATGCTGTTTGCAACAACATAAACATACACACTTGTGCTATTCACATAAGCTTGTAAATGTCTATAAGCAATCATGGTAAAATATCCAATTTACAGCAGACTAAAGATTTCCTCGCTCCGGCTAATGACATATATATATATATATATATATATATATATATATGGCAGCACGGTGGCTGACTGGTTAGCACGTCCGCCTCCCAGTGCAGAGGACGTGAGATCGAGTCCGGGCTTCGGCCTTCCTGGGTGGAGTTTGCATGTTCTCCCCGTGCTTGCGTGGGTTTTCACCGGGTACTCCGGTTTCCTCCCACATTCCAAAAACATGCATGGCAGGTTAATTGAACTCTCCAAATTGTCCCTAGGTGTGAATGTGAGTGTGGTTGTTCGTCTCTGTGTGCCCTGCGATTGGCTGGCAACCAGTTCAGGGTGTACCCCGCCTACTGCCCGAAGCCAGCTGGGATAGGCTCCAGCACCCCCGCGACCCTAGTGAGGAAAAGCGGCCAAGAAAATGGATGGATGGATGGATATATATATATATATATATATATATATATATGCGTTGCCTGTCACGGCAAAATAACCACTGCCTAAACAAATGGCGTGGGGCAAGTTGAGTGAGCAATATACTTTCGGCTAGGTGGCAGTAGCACATACCTGGATTCTCCCGTTTTCAGCAAGTGGTGAAATTGAGTCTTCCTTACAGTATACATGGGTGCCAAATCATTAGTGAGGTGCAACGTGTCCGCTTTGGTGATCGCTATCATTGTGCCCCTATCTTGTCATGCGTGCTTCCTTGTGTAAATGACTCCTCCATGGTTACATAGTAAACTGTTTTTATTTAGCGGGACTTTGTTTGCTGTTGTTGAGTTCCTTCCGTATGGAGTGTGTGAGGACACGACTGGCAGAGCAAAAGCTACAGAAGCCCGCAAGGGCGAAAGCCGCGGCGCAACCAAAGAGGAAAAAAACATTGTTGCTATAATTTTTTTAATCATCCACAACAAAACACTTGAATTAATTCAAAAAAATTGGTATATCGCCCAGCCCTAATTACAGTTATACAGAATATTAAAATTAATCTGTTTTTATATTAAAAATTGTGATGTACAGCGTGTCTTTAAAGCTTTTACCCAATTACAAATTTGTCAAACTTGCTAAAAAATAAAATAAAAGAGTTTCTCCTAACTCCTGGTGAGGTGTTTATGGCATCCAACTGAGAAGACAGAAGGAATAACCTTTTTTATTTTTATAAAAAAAAAAATAATAATTGCCCTTGTGAGATTTTAAGTACTGTTACATTTAAATGGGATCCAATTACAGAAGAAATGTGAGCTGCCTTCCACTTACAAAAAAAATGTCTGCAGTGTGGCGAATGGACGATTAAATCTAATCAGATACTGTACCTACCTCCAAGTGAGACTGCACTTTACAAGGACTGATGAGACATAGCTTTTCAAATGCACATGCGGACCTACACCAACAATGCATAATTGCATATATTTAAAAAAATAAAAATAAAAATAACTTGGGGAGGCCAAAAAGCCCTCAATAGGTGGCCCTGGGCCACATCTAGCCAGCTAGGCGCCTATCTGTGGTCCCTGTACTGCAAAGGCCTTTTTAAACTTCACTTAGTACAGCATAGCATGCCATCAACCCATTTATTGTGAATGTGCTGCTATAGCACAATGAAAACCATGTTTTATGTGTTTTGGTTAGGTAATCATGTGTATATTGGGAATTGTCTACATGCCAATGATACACAGACAGCCAGTTCCTGGGTCACAAGGAGTTTACTGCAGCAAGTGCAATTTTAACTTTTGTTTTAGGGACAATTAGCATGTTGTTGACATTTTGCCACGCGTAGCAGCCTAGATGACACACAAACACAAATGGCTTGTTGGAAGTGGAAATGGAACTGGTAAAATAAAATATGACATTCATTGGCATTCATTCTACAATGTGCTTATTATGCCAAGAGCCTAAAGCTGTGATAAAGATTTCCAGTTTGAAACAGCATTATGAGACAAATTATAGGAACTTTAAAGAGGCATTTCCTCAAAATTTAAAGTGTGACAAAAGTAAAAGTAGAAAATCCACATATGTCAATATTATAATACAGTGTGCTCAAATATAATATGCATACACAACCACTAATATTTTATTAAATGTATCCTTGCGAATCTGAACAAGACAAGCCTTGTGTAGTAATGGTAACACAAAATGGTTGAAAATTTCTTGACAATAATACTCAATACTCTAAACATGACATTCAAATTAATATTACATTTGTAGAATATGAGTTATGAAGCAAAATCAATCAGTTTTTAGCCATCTCAGGGGGCAGCCATTTTGCCACTTGCTGTCGACTGAAGATGACATCACAGTTGCTCAGGGCTCAGTCAACAACCAATCTTTGATGTTTGTCTGTGATCATTGTCCTGTTGGTACACCTAAATATTTCATCCAATTCATGCAGTGTACCAGTAGCTACAGGCAGAAAAACGGCCACACAGCACCATACTATAACCAAGACGGCTCCTTAAGAGGTTGATACAGTGCTCTTTGGTTTGAACACCCCACCTTAACTCCTGCAATGATACTTTGTGTCAAATACCTCAATCTTGTCTTTCCAAATGTGTGTAAATCTCCAATTTTCTGCCTGAATCTCTACTGAGTTCAGTGGACTTTCCCTTTGTTTGATTATTAGTTGACCCATCAATGGACTTTAAAAACGACTGAGCCACTACTGCCTGCTGCCAGATTATTCATCTTGTTCACTGCCATGCTGACAAGTGTTTATTCTCGCGTTTTCATAGCCTGCCATAGCCATTCATAGTTTTTCACGTGTCTTGTATTACCACGTATTGCACTTTCATAGTTTTTGGGTTTATAGTTTGCGTTTCTTTCACCGTTACCTGTAAGTGATATTTTTGCGTGTGTGCTTTTGCCACATTATTCGTTATAAGTTGTACTTTCTATTTTTGTGTTAAATCTTATTTGCTGTGATTCCTTGCTTTTTTTTTTTTTTTGTAAGCAAGCGTTTTTTGTTAAAGTTACTTTTTGCAAGTGACCTCGGTTGTGTCAATTTGTAGCCAGCTTTTCGGGGGGTTTCCGCACAGCATTGTAGAATAAATCTCTTTCCTCATTTTCGTGGTCTACGTGTTTTGGGATCCACTATCAGCCCGGTGACATAATATAAATATATATATATATATATATATATAATATAAATATATATTATATATATATATATATATATAATATAAATATATATTATATATTATATATTTATTATATTATATATATATACGGTTATAAAAAACAAAAACATTACATACATTACATAAAAAACATTACATATATACGGTTCTTCAAGCCGTGATCTCCAACTCTCACTGGAGCGGTTGGAGTGTGAAGCGGTTGGAATGAAAATCAGCACCTCCAAATCCCAGACCATGGTCCTCAGTCGGAAAAGGGTGGAGCGCCCTCTCCGGGTTGGGGATGAGATCATGCCCCAAGTGGAGGAGTTCAAGTATCTTGGGGTCTTGTTCACGAGTGAGGGTAGGTTTAAGCGGGAGATCGACAGGCGGATCGGTGCAGCGTCTGCAGTGATGCAGACTCTGTTTCGGTCCGTTGTGGTAAAGAAGGAGCTGAGCCTAAAGGCAAAGCTCTCGATTTACTGGTCGATCTACGTTCCTACCCTCACCTATGGTCACAAACTGTGGGTTGTGACCGAAAGAACAAGATCCCGGATACAAGCGGCCGAAATGGGTTTCCTCCGCAGGGTATCCGGGCTCTCCTTTAGAGATAGTGTGAGAAGCTCGGTCATCCGGGAGGGACTCAGGGTCGAGCCGCTACTCCTCAAGGTTGAGAGGAACCAGTTAAGGTGGCTCGGGCATCTAGTTCGGATGCCTCCTGGATGCCCCCCTGGAGAGGTGTTCCGGGCATGTCCCACCGGCGGGAGATCCCGGGGACGACCCTGGACACGCTGGAGAGACTATGACTCTCGGCTGGCCTGGGAACGCCTTGGGATCCCGTCGGAGGAGCTGGCTGAATTGGCTGAGGAGAGGGAAGTCTTGAGTTCCCTGCTAAAGCTGCTGTCCCCGCGACCCGACCCCGGATAAGCTGTAGATGATGGATGGATAATTTACTATTACATATAAAATAGACTGAAAGTAATACGTCAGTATTTTCTTTTTCCGTGACAGTAAAAGTATACAAAGAATGTTAGAAAACATATTTATACTCAATAAATAATATCAATCCTAAGGTTACCCACGCACAATAAGAAAACTTAAACATGGTTTCTGTCCCCAAAAGGAAGTAAAAGCTGCTTGTCATGATAAAGCAATGATGAAAAAAAGGTACCTAATCTTAAACCGCTCTTGTTCCTGCCCACCTCCTAACACCCTAATCCTCCCCATAGGTGGTGAGCTGGTGTTAGCAACCTTTAAAGAATATAATCTTCTCTCCGTTATAATTGTGGTTCTTAACCGTTGTAGAGTTAATAGTTAGAGTTAAAATAATTCACAGTAGCTTAGCAGCATCAACATTGCTCCCAGGGGAACATGTGTGCGGCAATTGCGGGGAAATTAGAAATATAATTATGGTCAGCATGAGTGTGAAGCTTAAGCTAACTGAGAGCACACACACACTCATCTGTATAGCCGTCAATGAAAGGAACAGTACTGTATGTTATTAGTACAGTATATTATATTATGTCAATTGTATTTGGCAATATATGAGGAAAAAATGCATATGTGCAATTAAGATCGTTGGCATATTCTCCGGTAAGCGCTTAAATCAACTTCTTACGGGTCTTTTTTAAATGTCTGAACATTTCTGTCCATTAGCTAAGTGCAATATTTTTGTCAAAAACGACAATAGTTGACATTCATCATGAGAATGGTTGTGGCATTCAATGTTTTTGATTCGGATTATGTAAAAACAAACCCCCTCAATAATCAAAACATAAAACATTTACATTGTATGTATGTAGTGTGCATAATACAGGACCTTGTGTTTAAATGGCCCGCTGAAGCTGCTTATGAGAAAATTCCTTTTCCTTTTTACCTTGACAAAGAAAATCAACAATTTCAAACTACTCAATATGAACCACTTCAAATTATTCATCTGCTCTTAGAGTGTGAAGACTATTACAACACTCGATTCAAGTGCACTTGAATGAACATATGACAAAACAACTTGTATCAAGCACGCCAAATGATACCAAGGTGAATGAAAATAATTGTATTGTCTATTAAAACTATTGATTCGTTAAGGTAGAAATAAATATCAATTTGCCACACTTTATTTTTTACACATTTTTGCAATTGTCCTGTACTACAGGAACAGGAGTAGGATAGGTTAAATATAAATCTGATGCATTATTATTATTATTAATTCATTTACTCCCAGCCATTTTCACTGAAGCAAACCTCTTTGCTCACGTCTGCTTTACTGGATTTTGCAAGGCCCGCAGAATATTGTGTTCTATTGCTATAGAAAAGAAAATATTAAAATTTAAGTCTCTTCTTTCATCATGAAAAACTTGTATTTGTATCTATTTCAGTTTACCAGCAATTAGCATTAGAATATAGCTATATAAGTTTCATCGATATTCACATTTCTGGTGAAAACACTGTCAAAAAGAGCTTGTTGCAACATGGTCCTGGCTGATCTCTTACACTCTGCTGTCACCTGCTGGCCGTTTTTTGTAATTACTACCATTGCTTTAAAGCACCTCTTCATGTCAGAAGCTGCATCAAAGCCTTCTGTATGCTCCTTACAATGCACATACACACAATGTATTTATTACATCTAAATTATTGAAATTATATGATTTAATAAATTTTAGGACCTTGCAGACAATGTATAAAGAGTGCAAAAAGAGCAAATTCGCTTCCAGGCCAGATTTGAGAGGGAAACATGTATTTGTACAAAGCTATATCTGAACAACATTAAAATCCTTTTCGATCTCCGGTACTGGTGTACAACAATGGTATAACTTAGATTTTGAAGTAACCAACACAGGGACATTGGCTGGCTTAAAAAAAAGTATAAAGAATTTATATTTAACAGATACACTGATGCAAATCGATACATTTGGGATATGATGACATTTGTACACAAGGTCATAATCTGGGTGAAAACCCTGAACTGTAAACAAGGATTGGTGTTCCTAAAAAAAATAAAAATGTAAACATAGCTGAACCTGATATCTTTGCTCAAGGACTTGGGAGGTGTTACGTCTTTGAAAAGCAACTACCGGTCTGACCCTCCTGATTGCTGAAAAAGTACTCATTCTAGCCTGTAAAACAACATGGAACTAGTGAACTGGTCTTTAAGTGGACAAGATCTTCTCAACAATGAGAACTGGACCTGGTCAACGGTCATTTTCCGGGTGGAACTTTCATGCCTGGATTTACAGAAGATGGCTGGGCAAGATGGCGGCCGCTGTGTCTAGCCTCAGTCGAAGTTGAAGACGCCGAAGACATCTACCTGTTCATCACACTGGTGGCTGAGATGCTTCTGCTAGGGATTGGAGCCCTCTGGCTGCATCATATCCACAGAAAAGTGCAGGAGGGGAGAAAAAAAAGGTGGTGGAAATGGCCACTGTGGCTCTGAGCACCATCACTGAAGTGCAAGCCGACTTGTCCAAGGCCTGTGACGACATGTCACAGGTGAAGAACAACCTAGCTGCATCAAACATCACCACGAACAGAATGGCAATGAACATGTCTACAAAGCTTAACAACCTGGAGATTATTGCTCGTTGGAACGCAGCGATGAAGATAAATCGAGACGAGGAAGAAACCGACTGAAGGGTGAGGCTAGCTGCGGGCTGTCATTTTTCCTTAGCTTTCCAATTCTACTGGTCCAAACTAATCAACAAGAGAACAAATCAACGTTTTGATCAACAAAGACTATGGAACGGGAATTAATAAGCTTTAGCTTCATCCCAACAGCCCTTTTTCTTTTCGGGTATAATTGTAAGTGAAAAGTGAATGTTGTAAATTGTCTCTATGATTGTCCGAAAGGAAAAATGAACAAATAAAACAAACAAAGTATGCATACAATACATTTTTGGGAGTAAAGAACAAATTATTAAAAAAAACTATTTACACATTTTTGGGTTTGAATGAGTTAAGTACTTTATGTATATACGTGAGTTAGTTTATTTTTTGGCCAAGACTATGTTTGAGTTCCTTGTGTCACGGTTGCGGAGTGGAGAACAGAAATGCAGGGAGGCAGGAGAACCACGGCAAGGATGCATGTTACCCAGTGAAAACTATTTAACAAAACTAACAGGTGTACTGGGTGAACAAAACCAACAAAGATCTGAAAAGACCAAAAATCAAAGTAACAACAAAACACAAGCGTGGTGACAGCGACAATGATCCAACCCAGACAGAGGGGAGACAGGAGACTATATACACACACACACTAACAAGACACACCTGGAGCAAGACACAAGTGGCTGAGGGCACGGATTGGTTGACACGAGGAAGGGCAGGATTACACTCAACAAGACCAAGGGAGACACACAACCAAAAACAGAAACCAAACATGACAGTACCCCTCTCTCAAGGGACGGATCCCAGACGTCCCAAACAAAAGTCAAACATGGCAGTGAGGCCAGGGGCTGCAGCTGCACAGGCGAACAGGCCAGGGGTTGCAGCGGCACAGGCGAACAGGCCAGGGGCTGCAGCGGCATGACGTGCGCCACCGGAAACGGGAACTGATGCCGGGCGCAGCAAGTGCGCCGCCGGAACGGGAACAGGTGGCGGCCGCAGCACGTGCGCCGCCGAAACGGGAACAGGTGGCGGCCGCAGCACGTGCACCGCCGAAACGGGAACTGGTGGCGGCCGCAGCACGTGCGCCGCCGAAACGGGAACTGGTGGCGGCCGCAGCACGTGCGCCGCCGGAACGGGAACTGGTGGCAGCCGCAGGACGTGCGCCGCCGGAACGGGAACTGGTGGCAGCCGCAGGACGTGCGCCGCCGGAACGGGAACTGGTGGCAGCCGCAGGACGTGCGCCGCCGGAACGGGAACTGGTGGCAGCCGCAGGACGTGCGCCGCCGGAACGGGAACTGGTGGCAGCCGCAGGACGTGCGCCGCCGGAACAGGAACTGGTGGCGGGCGCACCACGTGCGCCGCCGGAACGGGAAATGGTACTTGCCTCTTGCTCTGCTGGGTCCGTTTCTGGTTGGATCATTCTGTCACGGTTGCGGAGTGGAGAACCCAAATGTAGGGAGGCAGGAGAACCACGGCAGGGATGTATGTTACACTGAAAACTAGAGATGGGACGTTTGACACTGAGACTCCGGAGCATGTGTCAGCCGAGTGAGACAGACTGCTCGAAACAATGTATCAAAAGCCCCGATCAAACCTCCGTGATCACGTGCTGATGACGTATGCGGCTTTATGCGCGCTAATGAGATACCGGAAATTACGTAACTGATTCTCCAAGACCCTCAGTCACATCTCCCAAAGACTGATGTTGAAATACTTGTCATCTGGTTTCACAGCGAACTTGTGTCATATCCAAATCACGTTTATAAAAATCGAATGAGTAACAGGACATCACATTGAACCATAGTACTGGTACAGTGTCAAAATATTGCAACACTTCCATGTGTACCTGATGATCATTAGACAGACACAAATGTAAGACTGAATGTACTGGTGTTATGTTGGAATATAAATCAATCAGGCGAATCACTTTGAAGATTATAGCTGCTATGACCCCAGCTGACCACCAGATGTCACCGGTACGATCTATCTTATGGGGCTTTGAAACTTCGACTCTTTTTCCAAATCAATCAGCCGAAAGCCTCAAAAGCTTCATTGTCCCATCTCTACTGAAAACGATTTATTTAACAAAAAACACTAACAGGTGTACGGGGTGAACAAAACCAACAAAGATCTGAAAAGGCAAAAACTCACAGTAACAACAAAACACAAGAGTTGTGACAGCGACAATGATCCAAACCAGACAGAGGGGAGACAGGAGACTATATATACACACACACACTAACGACACAACAAGACACACCTGGAGCAAGACACAAGTGGCTGAGGGCACGGATTGGTTGACACGAGGAAGGGCAGGATTACACTCAACAAGACCAAGGGAGACACACAACCAAAAACAGAAAACAAACATGACACCTTGTTTCCTTGGTGAGCAAGTCAGTTTTTCCCCTTTATATATCCCGGCAGCTGTGGAAAGCATTTGTCGGGATATTCACCGTGATCGTCTTGCTTATTTCCGAACCCGTCCAGACTCTTACGCTTGCTTAGCCACTTAGGGGAGGGGGGGGGGGGGGGGGTGAGAGAGAGAGAGAAAGAGAGAGAGAGAGAGTCCGCGCGAGTGGGACCGTTGCTACATGTCGAGGAGGTGGGAACGAACGAACTACTCGTGTCCTCCACACTATCTATCTATCTGTGAGGTGTGGTTGCTTTCAGTGACAGTTCAAAAACAGCATATGGCCTTTAATCAATCAATCAATCTACTACATGCTTTTTAATTACGCAAGGATTTTTGCTATTTCCCTATCACCCACATATAGCAGGGACACAATGTATAGAATATATATTGTGGTGATATTTATTTTTATTTTGTCTTCATGAGTATAATCAATATTGGAGTAATCCAAAACAAATCCAGTTACATTACTTTAATATTATGGTACTTGGATTACGTTACTAACAATTTTTTTTTTAGCAGGTAACGTGTAACTGTAATGGATTCAATTTGAAAAGTAACCCTCCCAACCCTGATCTTGACAAAAACAGACAAAAAAGTTTAGTCAATCAGACTATACAGACGACCAAGCCACAGAGCTGAACGGAAAAAGGAAAATTGGCTGACATTGCTGCAATTAAATAATGCATTGCCTGGGGGGCCCTGGTGGGTTGTGTTTGCTCTATTCTGGCCGGGGTCGACGGCTCCCCTCTTTGGTGGAGGTTTTCATGCATGCCAGATCCACCACACCAGCATCTACCGAAATTCAAACACAATCTGCTTCTTTGCTTCTTCCTCTGGTCGTTGAATCAGTGTCTGTGGATCTCACTCTACTTCATCTATCTTTCCTTCCTTTCCTCAGTCTTACCTTTGGTCTCTGGAAGTCTCCCTAATTTGGTGGAATTTAGATGTTTCTGAGGTTGGTGAAAGATTCTGGTTGGTAACCCGGTGGGTAGTAGGTGATGTCTGGTCAGTGCTGGATTTCACTTTTCTCTCTTTTCTTTGATCCTTCCTCGGGTCTCCTGACAACTTCATGACGGGATTCTGAAGTATTCGGTTTAGGTGAACGGTATGGGATTTTTAATAGGTTTTAGGTGAATTAATGAACACACACTCGCACACACATATGCACACACACACCCGCACATACTCACGCACATACAAAAAAAAAGAGAAAGAGAGAATGATGATGACATTTCGAATCGGTAAGATTACCGAATGAACAATACTGATATATATATATATATATATATATATATATATATATATATATATATATATATATATATATATATATATATATATATATATATATACGTATATATATATATATATAGATATATAGATATATCCATATATCCATCCATCTTCTTAACCGCTTAGTCCTTACAAAAGTCGCGGGAGGGGGTGGAGCTTATCCCAGCTGGCTTAGGGCAGTAGGCATCCATATATGTATATATATATATATATATATATATATATATATGATTGTCTGCAATTTTATTGTTGGTACCTGAGGAACGGCAATGTTTTTTATTTTCTTTTTTCATCAGTTGGAGAACTTCCAAAAAGCTTTTATGACTGATTGGTCACTTTGAAACAGATCACACTGGCACCTCCATCCATCCACCTTCTATCCAGCTTGTCCTCATTGGGGTTAGCCGGAGCAGATCTCATCTGACTGTGCATGAGAGGCATGGAAAACTCTGGACTGACTGCCAATTGCAAGTACATATACATAAACTATTCATTCTCACCCCTATGAATTTAGAGTCTGCAACTAACCTAACATCCATGATATGTTCATATTTTACGATTACAATCCTTTTCTCCTATGCTACAGCTCATCATTTAATTAAAGAACCTTTAACAGATTTGGTTTATTTTTCAGATTTTCCTGCAGAATTCCCGTGCATGTTTTTTAATTTTTAAGTGAAACTTTGGTTTCCTCACCCTTAAACCTCTGATCCTAGAATCGCCCCTAGTCATACACGTTCATTAAATATATTAGACAGACTGTTAAACATAAGCATGTGCAGTACATGTGTAATCAAACGTATATTGGCGATGTAAAGACAATCAAGCAATGCCTCTTATGTGATGACTGTTACTCTCTTACCTTCTCAGCAAGTATTTGAACAGACAGCTATTTTATTCATTTTGATTTAACGATGAAATCATTTACATTATTGGATTGAAAAATAAAACCAAAGTAAATCACGGATCAGAGAACTAAAATAGAAATAATTCAATGAAATTTATTTTTATTTTTTTTACTCTTCACATGCAGGGGAGGGACAGATTGACAGATTGTATATATTCACAATACACGCACAATACACACACTCACACTAATGCAACAAGTCAGAATATTAAAATAGTGTTCACTGCAGGTCCAAATGCCCAGTTCTGATTTTGTGTCAATCTGCCTCCAGTACCGCCTATTTTTCCCTCCGCTGTCTATTTCAAGTGACACATACCCAATATCACTGAGCACAGATATCAGATTGCATGTTACCAACTACACGTGCCAACACTTGGCCTCACAATACTATTTTATTTGTTTAATAAGTAAGTAGAAGTACCAGCTTTATTTGCACCTCTTCAGACCTGCATTTTTTCTGCTGGGCAATTAAAAAAATATTTTTTTACTGATTTTGACTCTTTTCCCACATAAGAACATCATGTTTTTATTTGTTATAGTGGACACCAGGATAATATGGCTGTAACGTGTTGTAAACTTACCAAGCTAATTTGTAACATTTTTAACATGAACGTCATGCAAATCAACTTGCGATTGTGATTGTTTAGCTAGTATCCAATCATGAACCAGAAGTGTTGACATCCAAATTATGTGTTTTTATTGGTTTAGACACGCAAACATGCTATGTCCACTGCAATCAGCTATGGGTCCGAAGGCGTTATTAAGGTATTGGTACCCGCTGCGGTGGCCGATACTGTTTTATGTTCATAAACAAGAATTTTTTTATTTGGAAGAATAGAAAATTGCCGTTAATTTCATGCAATTTTAAGGAAAATTCTTTATTGGGATACATAGAGTTTCCTTTGTTTAATTCTTTTTTTTATTTTTTTTTTATCAAAACTACCAGTGGTATTGGTACTTGGTATTGGTATCAGTGACGTCTTGAGTTCCATCCCTATTTAAAACTCATCCTGATGTATGAATACCTGTAATATGTATTGCACATTATGATGAATGCTAGTACTGATTAACAATTCTAAATAATTAAGAGGCTTATTTCATTTTCAAGGATGTTATTTTGAATAATTTGGGGCACAATGAATTGTGATTTTAAATGATATGTAAGTATACAGGCCAGGTTCAGACATTTTTATTATTATTAATTTTAGCTAGCATTGTAATGTTGAAATTTTGAAAATGCTGTTTTGGCAGGGCAATGTGGTGTATGACCCTTTTCAAGTTGAATACTATCTTGCTTTTCTGTCTCGCCTCTTCCCTGTTGTCATCGGCTCTTCGAAGTATTTGAATTGGATCTTAAACATTCTCTTCAATATTTCATGAGCAAACGATTTGATGGCTGCTGATGAAGCACACATCTTGTCCCCTTCCCCCTCTGCTCTTCTTCAACATCCTTCATGCCCTCTATTCCTTCTTGGAGAGCAATGACATCATCTGACCTGTCACTCCTTGGCAACTGTCATCATTGAGCACTATGTCAGCTGTGTTGTGAAGCTGGTTCTTACAACATAAACCAGAGACTGAAGAGGATTCTAATTTTGGTGTAATTATGTGTTCTGAAGTAAACAAAACATGATTGCGATCACTGGATCTTTCTTTCCATTTTCTAATAATAATAAAAGAAAATTTAATAAACTAAATTAAATAAAATTGCTTTAAATCTACTTCACTCTTTGCGTCTACTCCACTTCAGCTCTTCTTGTATCTGGATAAACCCACTTAAATCTTTAATCCTGGTCAAATGTCATCATTATTGAGGTTTAGGCTGGATCTTTCTTTCCACTTTCTAATGATAAAAAAAAAAAAAATCTAATCAACTAAATGAAATAAGATTGCTTTAAAACTATTTCACTCTTCGCGTCTACTCCGATTCACCTTTTCTTGTATCTGGATAAAACCACTTAAATCTTTAATCCTGGTCAAATGTCGTCATTATTGAGATTTAGGCACACATTGATTTGAACGCACAACTGAGGAATGAACTCAAGCGGAGTTTCGCTTAGCTTTGTAATGTGGCTGAACCCTAAGAGTCCATTTCAGTCCCAGCAAGGCAATCCAACTCCTCCTACAACCGCATACATCAAATTAATGCTGCACTTGCATATTTGACTGTGACCACAACTCGTCCTATGTAAATTAAAATGCTGAAGCAGGCTCCATGTGCAGTTGAATACATAAGAAATAACACTTTGGCTGCAATCTAGTCAGTGTACTGTATAGCTTGCATAACAGTGTAAATGTACTGTCCCCTCAAAATAACGTAACATGTAGAGTATATTGTGTGTATGTAAGCTCTCAGTGGCACAGTGCTTGACTGGTTAGCATCTCCCAGTGCAGAGGTCATAAGTTTGAATCCGGGCTCGGCCTTCCTGGGTGTAGTTGATGAGCGTGCCGTACACAGTGCAGATGCATCGCATACATATTCGATCTATATCCACATACAAAAGAGGCCTAGGTCGTGTGTGAAAAATTGTACCGTTCACACTACATGAAAAAATCTGATACTTGTAAAAAAATCGGAATTGAGCTGCAGTGTGAACGCAGCCTTAGACTGATTTGTGAACAATATTTGAGAGAAATGGTGATATTGTGTATGTGGAAGAAGTTTTAGATCTTTGAGTTCATCTCATAAAAAGTCGTAGCAAAAACAAAAGTGTTGCTTTTACATTTTCGTTGAGTGTATTACAATATTTGGAACTAGTTGGAAAAAGTGTGCCACATCCGCAACCATTGTAACAGATAATAATACATGAATCTAACTCATGCTAGATGTTCAGTCTTATTTTATTGGATTCTACATTCTACTCTATTCAATATCTTAAGGTTATGTTTTTATTTATTTTATTATAATAGTCATAAAAAGCTTTTAGTCATGCACGACACCAACCAAGACTTAAAACGTTGGAGTTTGCTTCAGGTATGCTTATAACCAAATTAATAATAGCAGCATAATATTAAAAAACATATTTTGGCATTAAAGCTGATTAGAAATGTACAATTAATCATTTCAAATGCAAATATGTACATTTGCGCGCCATGTTCTACATACTCATGTAGTATGTATTCATTTTTAAGCCTAATGTAACATACTAACTGCCAGAAGAAAACACTAACATGTATTTGTTGCATGCACTGATAAAAATGGTTCTTTCTTTTTTTCTTGCCCTTGTAAATATTACCTTAGTTTCTTAATTATATTTACTTATTTTTTTCTTCAGTTATTCACATTTACTTAAAAAAACATTAGGTATGTTTCAATGTGCTACTAGGTTTTTCCTGTAATATTTTTTTCCAGCAAATGTTGAGGTAAATTTTACATTGAATTAATAATTAAGATTTACTCTGTTAATGTGTTTCATTATATTTTTCATTTCAATTAGTTTTCAACAAAGACTGAAAGTTGGAGTTCTCATTTCTTTTCTTGCACTTTGGTTAATTTATTATAAATGAATCCTAAATTCGGGGTAAGTTGTTTGTATTTTATTTTCTTATTTGAGTCTATTGCAGAGTGACTGTTTTGCTTTTTCTTCTTCTTTTTTTTTGGGCTTTCTTTAAAATTATTTGTCTTTGTTTATTATGGTGGCTGACTGGTTGTCACGTCCGCCTTCCAGTGCAGAGGACGTGAGCTCGAGTCCGGGCTTCAGCCTTCCTGGGTGGAGTTTGCATGTTCTCCCCGTGCTAGTGAGGAATAAGCGGTTAAGACAAATGGATGGATGGATGAATCCTAAATTTGGGGTAAGTTGTTTGTATTTGATTTTGTTATTTCAGTCTATTGCTGAGGGACTGCTTTTCTTTTTTTTTCTTTTTCTTTTTTTAAGAACTAAGCAATTGTGCTTCCTTTAAAATGATCTGTCATTGGTTTATTAGAGGCGGCACGGTGGATGACTGGTTGTCACGTCCGACTTCCAGTGCAGAGAACGTGAGCTCGAGTCCGGTCTTCTCCCCGTGCCTTCGTCGGTTTCCTCCCACATTCCGAAAAACATGCATGGTAGGTTAATTGAAGTGTCTAAATTGTCCCTAGGTGAGATTGTGAATGTGTTTGGTTGTTTGTATTAATTTCAACAAATGGAGTAACAAGTACTAAGATGTATTGGGTTAAGAGTTCAGTATAATTAAGTAAAGTCAAATAGAAAAAGTTAATACAATTACTATTAGTTTCATGTTATTAAGATTTACTAAATAGGCAATGGCTATGACCTAATTACAATAACTAAATCTTACTAAATTACCGTAAGAAACTTTATATTTACATTTAGTCAGAGTTACTTAATATTTTCCTACATGCAATATTTAGTTGCATCATGTAAATGTTACTTAATTCTGGTGAGTGTGATATGCTTGATATTGAGCAGTAGAATTTACGTAATTGGAGTGAGTGCAAATACCTGCGAGAAGTAAATCTTACAAGTTGTTTTTTACAGTGCAGGTGAAAGATATGAAGTTGAAATCAGAAGTTGTCATATAAGAGATATAAAGACATGCACTTTTTTTCCTTCTAATGTTTGAAATGAATTCACTCAAAACTTTTCCTGCTTTAGGTCAGCAAGGATGACCAAAACCATTTATATTTTTTTAAATACCACAATTTTTTGAGTAGCACATGTTGCCACTGGTGTACATGATGATGTTCTTTTTTTTCTTTTTTTTGCCATGACTATTATCTGATTGTTATAATTTATTGCTATGTTTGGCTTTTGGAACATCACAAAATTGTTTGATCTGCTCAAAAACAAACCCAAATCAATGTTTCCCCATGACAATTTCTTATAAGGTTCTTCGGATTACACAAGTGTGCGCTTACTTTTTATTTAAACAATTTGTGATGATGATGATGATGCCATGTCTTTGGAAATTTTTGACAGGTTTGTTGAAAACATTTGCGTCAGAGACCACACATTTTGTGGTGCAAATTTTGAAGGCACTTCTGCGACACACTGCTTCCTTATTCTAGTATAGTGGATGGAATGCGTAAGGCAATCTTGCTGTTATTTATTTGCACTAATAGAAAGGCATACACATTTAGTTGGACATTGTATAATGACAAAAAAAAAGTTTCAAATTCTAATGTCTTAGTTCTTTGAGGGAATCATGAGAATGTCAACATGCACTGTGACATACTGAAGTAGAGCATGATCTCATTCCGAATCTGGGCCGCAGGGAATTATTCCTATTTCCTACATGACAACAATCTCGTCCACGCCTCCCAAGATGGCCACTACCTTGCTAAAGAAGGAAGGTGGAGCTCAAGAAAGGTGAAGCAGCATGACGTCATCATGAAGAATTCCAATGGAAGCTTGTGAAGCTCTGGTGAACACCAGGCCCAAGATGGTTAAGGCAAATAATTGTGGAAGAAAAAAAATGTGGTTACACAGAATTTCGACACATTTGGCAACATTTAGACATTTTCACTTAAGAGTGGTACGCTATCGCTTTTCTTGTCAGTGGTTTAGACAATAATGGGTTAATTTTAAGGGGTTAGTGCACATTGTTATACAAACTGTAAACTTGAGATTACTTTAATCTTAAGTGTTGTACTATGAAACAATCAAATAAAAAAATATTTACAAAAATATGAAGGGTGTACTCACTTTTGTGAGAGACTTTAGAAGCATATTCCATCCCATCCATTATTATTCTCTATACCATTGAATAGGGTTACAGGAAACTTAAGCCTAATATTAAAATCCCTTTTTTTTCTTTATAAACAGATACCCATTATTTACACAGATTTGCCGTGGATTCTGCATACATCACTTCTCGTTATAACAGTGGTGTCAAAGTCAAGGTCCTTGAGGGCCTGAGTCCTGAATGCTTTAGAAGTTTCCCGTGTTCAACACTGCTTATTCATATTTAAGATAATCAGCAAGCTCTGCAGGAGCCTGATAATTATCCTGATTATTTAATCAGGTGTGTTGGGAGTAGAGAAACCTCGAAAACAGCAGGACTTAGGCCCTTGAGGACCGGATCTTGACATGTGCGTTATAACATTGTTTACTTTTTTAACATTGGTCAACAGTCACACGTTTTGGTGCCTCAAAAATCGAGCTGTCAAACATTCCAATTTTTCATCAGATTAATCACATTTTAGAATTTTGATTAATCACAATTAATCGCTTAATTAAAAAGGCTTTTTTATCAACCCACCAAATTGAAAGAGCAACCCTCTTCCCATTCGCAACTCAACGCTCCTTCAGGCATCACTCCCCATGAGCGCCAATTTCAAATCTTAGTGAGGGGTGGAGCAAGTGTCTGACTTCCTATTGAGTAATCCTTTAACGTAACCATCCACTTCCAAAATTAATACTGTGATTAATCTGCGTTAATAATACATGATTAATGCGAAAACATTTTTGTGATTAATTAGTTAAAGCTTTAACTTTGAGAGCCCTACTAAAAAGTTTCAGTTGATATATTTTGACAATGCTGTATCCTAAAATGACATTGACAATGACAGCTTTTAAGATATTCCATATTTTGGTTTTTAAAGAGCTAATATACTATGAATGTTATTACATTGGTATTCAGGCTTTCTTTCTTTCATATATTTTTTAAATTTTTTGATGAAAGATGAAAGAAGCCAATTATTATCACAGAGAGGCTTTTTTTTTATACAAATCATGTTTCATATGGAAATCAAGCAAAAATTCACAAAATTAGGCATTATTATCCACAGCCAACAAATGCAAAAGCAGGTGACGTCAAAGCACAAATACTTATTTTGAAATGATCAAAGTATATTTTGTAACCTGTCAAAGCACATTAATTGTCAATTATTTGTCAAATATCAATATCTAAAAAAAACAGATGTCATTTTAGGACAGCAATAGCTAAAAAATTACACAGACATCATTAACATATCTGGAATTTTTGTTGTTGTTGGCCATTGTAATCAAAACACCTGTCTCGAACACAAGAATTTGGGTTGAGTTGTAATTCCTAGTTGGCCATTTTATGTACTACATTTATTGCATCAGAGATATAAAGACTTCTGATGATGATGATAGCGTGATTGTGAATCCAACTGGAGAACCCTCCAAGGCAGGATGTGCCCTGCTGCATATGATTGGCTGCCACGTTGCTGGAAGGATATGACACGTTATGCCCTCTTTTTTTTTTTTTTTCTCTTTCTTTTTACAGGAGAGCTCAGTATTGTTCATTCGATTTGACATCATCATTGCTCTCCTTTTTTTTTTTAAAAAACCCAACAAATCAATTAAAAAAATTTAATAAATGTTTTTTTTTTTTTTAAATACATATACATATATATATACATATACACACATATATATATATATATATATATATATATACTTTTTTTTTGTATGTGGGTGAGTATGTATATGTGCGTGTGTGTGCATGCGTGCGTGCGAGCGAGCGTGTGTGTATTCATCAGTTCACCTAAAGCCCATTAAAAAAAATCCCATACTAATAATATAATATAATAATAAATTGCCAAATGCAGAAACATCAATGTAAGTTATCACGATGTAGTGGCTCTCGCTAACAGACAGAATTAAGTAACCGGAATTAGGTTAAAAAATTCTATATACGTAGACCATGTTTCTATAAATTTTGATATTTGGTTTTTATTTGAGGCAGATATTTTTTCCATTAAAATGTGATTTATGAGGAGGTTAGACCATTGGTCGATATTCAGTTTGTTTATTTTTCCAGTTGACAAGAATTGTTTTTTTAGCGATAGTAAGGGCTACAAGTGTAGATTGAAATTGTTTATGTGGTAAGTCAGTTGTTGTTAGGTCACCTAGCAAACACAAGTTTGGAGATAAAGGTATCCTACAGTCCAAAATAGCGGAACGTTTTTCTAAGACTTTAGTCCAGAAATACATAACCGGAGTACATAACCATAAAGCATGAACATAAGTGTCTGTAGTGTTTTGTAAGCATTGGAGACAAATGTCGGAGTCTGAGAGTCCCATTTTCTTCATCATATATTGAGTAATGTATGTTCTGTGAATAATTTTATATTGGATAAGTTGTAAATTTGTGTGTTTTGTCATTTTAAATGCGTTTTCACAAACTTGAATCCAAAAGTCAGGTTCCGGTGCTATAGACAAGTCTGTCTCCCATTTCGAGATGGGTAAAGACATTTTATCAGTATATGAAAGTAACTTATATATTTTTGAAAGTTTTTTTGTTGTTTTCGGAGAAAGCTTGTTAATATCTTTAGCTAAAACAGGCGGTAGGAGCGTACCCCGAAGTGTTGGAATTTTTTTCTTTATCATATTTTTAACTTGTAGATAATGAAAAAAATTTCCGTTTTTTATATTGTATTTTTGGAGCAAGGATGTATATGATATAAACATATTATCTGAGAAGAGATGGTGGAGATGTGTAATTCCTTTCTGCTCCCACACAGCTAAATGAAACGGTTGGTTGTTAAGTTGAAAGTCGGGGTTATGCCATAGGGGAGAAAGTCCACAGGGCTCCACTTGGGCTTTTGTCAATTCTAGTGCCTTCCACCAGGCAGTCACGGTGGCGGAAATCATTGGGTTTTTAAAACAATTATGACGCTTAATCGATGTTGTAATAAAGAGTAAATCTCGAAGTCTGAGGTTATTACAATCCTTCTGTTCTAGTTCCAACCAACAGTTAGTGTCTCTGTTGGGTTGTGCCCATAGAACGATATATTGTAGCTGGTTAGCTATATAGTAGTACATAAAATTTGGTGCCTCTAGACCACCTTTGGATTTGCTTTTCTGAAGAGTAGATAGACTAATCTTTGCTTTTTTTTTATTCCAGTAAAATTTTGTTACGGCTGAGTCCAACAACTGGAACCATTTAGCCGTAGGTTTAAATGGAATCATTGAGAAAAAATAGTTTATTTTAGGTAAAACTTTCATTTTAATGGTGGCTATTCGTCCTATTAGAGAAATAGGAAGATTATTCCAGCGCTCCAAGTCACTATAAATGTTATCCAGAAGTGGAGAAAAGTTTAAATTAATTAAATCAGTTAATTTAGGTGAGATTTTTATGCCTAAGTATTTTAACTCTTTCACTGCCACTGACGTTTAAAGACGTCAAGTAAAAACCTACGCTTCACTGCCAATGACGTCAAAAGACGTCATCCAATGATTTTTTTTTTTTTTTTGAAACGGGTAGAGGAAACCCTTCCGCATGTCTGGTGAAAGTTTCAAGTCTGTCTGTTGTGCCTAATGACTATTTTTGGCCCCTAGAGGGCAGCGATGACTCTCTTTTGACAAGATCGGGTGGGCGTCAGTAGAGGCGGAGCTAGAGCGTCGAGCAGGAGATGAGAATGGAAGACAAAGGAAAAATGGCGGCCGGTCGCGAGGAGCTCACGCCCGAGACGTTTTTTTCAAACACCAAAAGCATCGCTGAAAAAGCACATTGTTGACGACGATGATCATCATCGATGATGAAGATGAGGGTGGTGACTCCGTGGTTGAGAAGCATTGACGCGGCAGTAGAAGACGTTAGATGGAGCTAGATGGAGGAGGGAACGGGCAATGGCGAGCGTTTGCAAGCAGCTCTACACTTACAAGACGAAAGGCATCGACCAACGCTAAAATAGTACATTGATGACGACGGTGATCATCCTCGATGATGATGAAGGTGAATCCGAGCTTGACGGCGAAATTGGAACCGCTGACGCGGCGGCTATGACGGTGTCGTAACGCGGAACGCAACCGAGCACGCACAGGCGGACGTTCGATCGGACGACGGAGAGTGCCCCGAGTCCAATGCATATTCATCGGAGGAAGTGTGTACAGTCTGCTACTTGCTTTTTATTCCCCGGAAAAAAAGGCCGTCAAGAAAGTGTAACGTTTGCACGCAAAACGGACCAATGTGAAAGTGAAAGTAAACTGTTGTGCGCGTCCTGGCGTCTCCTTGCACGCAGGAGAGCGTTACAAAAGGAAAAACTGTATTTGAAACATCCACATAATTGTAAGTAGTACCACAGTTGCACACATTTGTAAATAGTTTGCGAAATTGTTTTGTCAAATTGTTACACTGTTGAATGGAAATAAACGTATTTTGCAATCAAAAAACACTTTTTCATTGTTGGTGAAAGCGTTTTACAGAAGTAAAGCACTATTTAGGTGTTTGTGGCATCATTCATGGACAAAAAGAAGTGTACAATTCACTAGAGTGCATGAAATAACATCGTTTCACAAAAAGCTCTTTTTCTCCGTTTTTTGTTTCAAAAGAGAGAATTTCGGTGAAAGTAACCATTTTCTATTGTTGATTACTGAAGAACGGAATAAGGTAGAAACAAACTTTTTTTTTCTGATGAAAGCTGAGAGTGCAATCTTTCATTTGGTAGTATGTGTGTTTCCATAGTCCAAACACAACATTTTCTGTGGACCTTGAAAGATCACTCAAAATGCTTAAATCGGCGGGCAGTGGGGACAACCCGTTTCTGAAAACGTCTGGCAGTGAAAGAGTTAAATTACCTATAGGAAATGAGTAGTGTGGGTCCTGGCTTGCAGGGTTCCATGAATTTTCTGTAATAGGTAGAAGTGTTGATTTTGTCCAGTTAATAGAATAATCTGATAACTGTGAGAATTTAGTTATTAAATTAAATACTTCCCCTAGCGAAGTAGCCGGCTTTTCTAAATAAAGTAAGATGTCATCGGCATATAGATTAATTTTATGTTCTGTTACCCCAGAGTGAATTCCTTGAATCCTTCTTTCCTGGCATATGGCTATTGCAAGTGGCTCAATAAATATTGCAAATAATAAAGGGGATAGTGGGCATCCCTGTCTTGTGCCTCTCTGTAAAGTAAAGCTCTGAGATATAATCCCATTAGTAGTAACTGTAGCTTTTGGAGAATCATATAATACTGATACCCAGTGGATAAATGATTTCCCAAAGCCAAATTTATTTAAAACAGCAAAGAGGAAGGACCAGTTAACTTTGTCGAAAGCTTTTTCTGCATCCAATGATATAATAACTGCCTTTTTATCATGCCGCTGTGACATGCTAATAAGGTTAAAGAGTCTCCTAATATTATTAGTAGAGTGCCGATCTTTAATAAAGCCTGTTTGGTCGCTATGAATAATTGTCGAGATTACTGTTTCTAGTCTAGATGTGAAAGCCTTAGTGATAATTTTAATATCAGTATTAATTAGTGAAATCGGACGGTAACTTGATGGAAGGGTGGGGTCTTTTCTGGCTTTAATAAAAGTTTAATTGCTGCTGTATTCATGTGTGGGCGTATGTAACCCTTAGTTTTAATTTCTGTTACTACTCTTAAGAATAGTGGAGCAAGCATTAACCAGAAGTGCTTAAAAAATATAGCCGGATAACCATCCGGGCCAGGTGCTTTGCCATTAGGCATACTATCTAGAGCACTGTACAACTCGTTTATAGTAAGTGGCGCATCTAACATGTCTTTAGATTCAGTAGTTAACTGAGGTATATTTAAGCTACTGAGGGATGCCTCAATATGCTCAGGGTTAGGCTTGCTAGTTTCTAAGTATAGGTTACGATAATAGTTATAAAAAATGTGATTAATTTCTTCTGGTGATTGTGTGCATTCACCAGTTGTCCCTTTAATCGCCGTTATAAGAGACTTTTCCCGATTGCGTTGAAGTTGGTTTGCAAGAAATTTACCTGATTTGTTATTATATTCAAAGTTGTTATATCTCAATTGTTGTATTATAAATTCTGTCTTTTTAGTTAGCATATCGTCTAACTGTATTTTTGTATTTTGTAAGTCAGTCCATATTTGGTTATTTGGGTTTATTGCGTACTCATCCGTCAGTTGTTTAATTTTATCTTCCAAGTCTTATTCTGATTTTTGATCCTGTTTCTTTTTATAAGATGAATATGATATAATTTTACCTCTAATTACTGCTTTCCCGGTTTCCCAGAGAAGAGATGGCGATAGGTCTGGAGAGTCATTTATTTCCAAAAAGTCTGCCCATTCTTTTCTTATAATTTTGTCAAACTCTGCGTCGTTTAGCAGTGAGATGTTAAACCGCCATGTCGGTGGTGGTTTAAAGGTATAATCAACTTGTAGGGAAAGGGAGACTGGTGCATGGTCGCTAATAATAATAGGATGTATTTTTTTAACAGTTTTATCAGCAATAGAGTTATTTGTAAGAAAATAATCAATTCTTGAAAAAGACCGGTGCACAGCGGAAAAGAAGGTAAATTCCTTCTTATTTGGGTTTTTAAGTCTCCAGCTGTCGACGATGCCAAAGTCATCCATATATTCCCCTATTACTTTAGTAGATTGTAATCGTCTACATGTTGTATTATTAGAACGGTCAATTAATGGATTTAAGACTGTGTTAAAGTCTCCTCCAATAATAATAATAGTAGAGTTCGCTGCTAAATCAAACAGCTGAGAGAAAAATTCATGGAAAAAGGCCGGATCATCATTATTAGGGGCATATAAATTACCAAGTGTATATATTTTATTAAATATAGTCACCTGAATAATAATGTATCGGCCCTCTGGGTCTGTTATTGTATTATTTAAAGTAAAGAGTAAATTCTTATGTATGAGTATACAGACTCCTCTTTGTCTACTATTATAAGGGGCAGAGTACGCTTGGCTAAAATTCTTATCAATAAGTAATTTTTCTTCAGATTTTTGTAGGTGGGTTTCTTGTAGGAGGCAAATATCTGCTTTTAATTTTAAGAGATGGTCTAAAGTTTTTATTCTTTTTGCTTCTGAGCGAGCGCCACAAACATTCCAGGAAACCAGAACTAATTTATGCATACAAACAATATAGACTCAGTCCTGTGTATATATCTGCATAGGCCATTTGTCAGTATTAGTATGTTATAGGATAGAATCAAAGTGGTTAGGTGGTTTATGTAATTTGTGTAAAATATGAGGTAACGAGTAAGTAAATATAACAGTGAAAAAACAGGTAGGGAGGTAAAAGTAAAGGAAGTTAACGGGGGATTAAACATAAAAATACACCAATAACTGGTAACCTAAGCGAGATTTTTGTTTAAATATACTTTAGATATAGTTATGTATTTAATAATATATTTATAATATCGCCTAAACATAATGAGTATTCATATTTAAGGTTTTATAACCACATATACAATATATGTATACATCTAATGATCAAATAAAGTTTAGTTCCACCAATGCCATTTAGAACAGCCAGGGAGTGGAGTTGGGGTTCCGGAATAGTTGGCCATCGATGTATAGTTTATCGACGACCATCGCAGTCCGTTTACCCTCCTGCCTATTTTGTTTCATTATAGGAAACAGTACCTTTCGCCGCTCATTAATCTCTCTCGGGAATTGGTCGTTCATTCCAAATGAGGTCCCTTTAAGCTCCCGTCCTTTACTTTTAACAAATTCTTTCTGTTTAAAATGCTCAAACTTGGCGATAATAGGACGGGGTCTGTTGCCCCTCGGGGCTCCAAGCCGATGTACCCGGTGAAAAGAGATGTTATTTACCGACTCCTGAGGAATTTTTAACGATGTCGTCATAAATTTTTTTTATCTCAACCTCTGGATTGTCAGAGGTATTCTCGGATATTCCTGAGAATATTAAATTCTCCCGCATGCTACGGGATTGAATATCCAGAACAGTTTCTTTTAGCGTTTTATTTTCCTTTTTAACGGTTTCTAACTCGGCTGAAACGGTCACGAGTGTAGAGTGTAACTCGGCATTGTCTCGTTGGAGTTCACTTACCTGTTGGCTGAAGAATTCCATACTTACTTTCAATTCTTTGACGTCCTCGCTGATTAGGGAGAGGACCTCTAATTTTTTATTTATGGACTCCAGCATACTGACCGAAACCTCCGTAGTGGCCAGGTTCTCCGTGTCCGTCGCTGAATCATTTTTCCTCTTTTTCGAAGGTTTTCTCGACAGTTTCTCGACGGAAGGATTCTCCATCGCGCAGCTGTAAAAATATGCGTCGATGAAGCGTTCGAGGTCCTCCACGTTGGGTGGTATTCCAAATCTGTCGGATGAAAAAGAGAGGGGGAAAAAAAAGAAAGGCAAGATATATGATGGTTAAATTTGGATTAGTTTAGTATAATAGAGCTAATTCTATCTTAGCAGCAGGGCGCCGCCATGTTGGGGTTTCCCGGTCTCGCTGTAGGTCTCGCGATAGTCACAGCATCTCGCGCATGCGTCCAAAACCCGCATCCATGCGTCCAAAACCCGCATGTTATGCCCTCTAAAACCATGCACGCCGCCATCTTCGCGATTTTTTTCCCCATTTTGCCCAGCTCAAAATTTTTTTAAGAGAAACTGATCACAGTAGTGCAAAAAACACTGGTGACCACTTACGTGTCAAATCAGCTGCGACCATACTGTAAATCTTTTAGCGCATCATGTGGGTTAGGGAGGGAAAAAATTGCACCAGGCAACAACCTCTGGTGCTACTTTGAGAACTAGACCAAAATTGTTATTTGCAACACCCCTGACAATACAACACATGTTCATATATCATATATATATATATATATATATATATATATATATATATATATATATATATATATATATATATATATATATATATATATATTATGAAGAACAATGACACACAATTTGAAAAAAGGCCGAATTGTGAAGTTTAAACAGCAACAGTATGTACCTTGTACAATTGACGGATGAAGCAGTAGAACATACTTTAAGCAGGGTTTTTAACCTTTCTACTGAGTCACTGTCCTGTATGTAAGCTACCAAAGCAGAATGGTGGATTTAGTCCACTGCCGTATGTAGGATAGCCAAGAGACTTACTGGCCAAACTTGTTTTGTTGAAAGCTGTTTTCATTGACATTCCCACACATCTAATTATCTTAAAGTAAGGAGATGTAATGGCAGTCTTCTTAACGAACAATTCTCTTCCTTATGGACATATTCCGACTACTGCCACTCATGCGGCAATTTAATGGGAAGCTGGAGTGTAACTGACTCTAGTCTGCGTAGACATCTTATTGTGGAGCTCATCCAGATTTCAGGACACACACAAACACACACAAACACGCACGTGCATACAAATACACACTTGTACACACACACAAAGAAAAACGGATGATTGACCATGTGTGGAAGACAGATTACTCCCAATGACACCAGTGTTTACACTCCAGGGAGGATTTCAGACTCCCTTTACTTGCAAGATCAACAAAACTATCTCACTATTGTTTGTTGCTTTAGAATAAAACATCATTTATCTGGGAATTTAAGCATGCATTATTGAAATTAGTATGGTGCATTGAATTTTTAATTCTGAAACTTTTTTTTTATAACTATATGGGAGTATGATATCAATTTGCTTTGTTTACCCTATAATTCCCATCTGTTGTCTAGAGAAGCAGTTTGTAAAGATGTTTTTATGTGTGCATGGTAATCAGCGGTTTAGGTCATCTGTGTAGACACCCAATAACATTTGTGGTAGTTGAAATTCCCTTATTAGCAAAGCCTCTCATCACAGTTTGATATGTTGTCTTGTTCAATCGTTTTCTCTTCAGCATAAAGGTCGACAGCTTTTGATCATACTTTTCCGAGTGGGATCAGCAAGTCAAAAACAATAAAGTTTCATGTTTGATAGATATATGAAATTAATAAATAATATGCAAATTATATATATATATATATATATATATATATATATATATATGCCGGTGGGACATGCCCGGAATACCTCTCCAGTGAGGCGTCCAGGAGGCATCCGAACCAGATGCCTGAGAGTGTCACAGTAAATGGCAAATAGCACTTTTGCAATGTTACCTATTCAACCATTCATGCAATGATTCATAATCATGGCATATGTTGCATTAAAGCAACTTAACAACTCATTTACACCCTGATTGTAAAACAATCGGGAGGAACAGAGTGTTGAGAATATCGCTCCTCACACTGCGTTTGTAAAATAATGGGCATGGCTCATATAATGGTTACTCCTACAGATGGAGGATTTTATGGGAAGTTAGGCATTTTCTTATGGGGATTCAGCGCTCAATGGTTTTCCACATCACTCAAACCCTGAAGTCAGGTGATTAGGTTCAAATGCATTATCCTGATCTGCTCTCTCTATCCCTTATTTTCTCTTTGGTGTTCTGTGTGTGTCGCTGTTCCGAGGGGCACATCACCTGTTCATTAAACCCCAGATGAATGTACTTGGTCTTTTTGCAGCTCAGGTGCTGGATTGCTCCTGAACAAGAGTATTCTGTGATTAGTTTATTGAATCTAGATTATGACTCATTTAATTTCTGGGTAGCTTTTTTTCACCCAATACACACTTTTCTCTCTTTATGTTTAGCTTATTATTTTTAAACCCTATTTAATATTATCCTGGGTGAATTTAGGTGTTTTTACTCATCAATAACTGTATGCTATCCATCCTGCTCATCTAAAATTTTGAAGTATTTGTATTCTAATATTTCATTTTCATTCCGTAATTTTTGTCCCTTTCAATGTGATTTAACTGGGTGTCCCAGCGCCCTCTATTGACGAACCTCCACTGCTTGATAATATAACAATGTTTGGACAACACCAGTGATTAGGCTGAGAAAGTACTTTCCCTCTGGAGCTTCAGGGTTTGATCTCCACTGTGCCTATCTTTGAGCAAGATATTGAACCCCTAATTAGTCCTGATCTGATCTGTTTATAGCCAAATCGCATGGAATTCTCAGACTACATTCTAGGAGTACTACTTCAAGTATATATTAGTGATCCCAGTTGTTCATTTATCTACTTTGTATCAAGTGCAGTCTGACAGGCAGCCCAACCGTGGCATTGACGTAATGATCAATAATTCCCTTGTGACATTGTATTGCTCATTGGCTCTAACAATAAACTTGTTTCATGTAATGATTCTAGGTTATTCAGACCCAAAGAAGTCCACCATTAAAAGCCCATTACCCCATTTTTTCCCCCATCAATTGTTGAGGCAGTGTTATTTTACTACCCTGGTCTAACATTCAGATTTTAATTAATTAGATATGACTTAGTTCTACCTTTAGGTACCAATTTTAAAGACACTGTAGGTAGAATTTTTCAATGTTCATTCATTAAGAAAAAACACACACCATTAATTTTAATAATATGCAAAAAAATCACATCAACGTACATCTTTAAAAAATATACATAATCGTAGGTCAAGTAGTTGCTAATTATATAACAAGAGGTTTCTCTGCCATCTTTCTGCTACAAATACCCGAAGGAGAAGAACTTTGTCAATATAGTAATTGGCGGTAGGCTAGTGAAATGTGGTCTCTCTGAGGCACCGTAGAGAGCGTGCTTAAAAATGTAAACACTTCTAACTTAGGTCAATGCATTATTTGAGTTCACCGCTAGATGGTATTCTTCATAGTGTCACTTTAAATTATAACCATGGCGTAAAAATTCCAGCTTTGTACCTTCTTCATTTAACGTGTCAGTGTAAAAAAGTTTCTATGATGCTTACTTTTCTACTTCATACGTTTACTTCCCCCCCCCCCCCCCCCCAGTCATGGAAAATATGCATTCTGAGAAGTCTAAAACTGGTAACCAAGCTAGTATTTTACTAACAAAAATCTTAAATCAACATTTAATTTTGCAATTAGCCTTAGGTTTTCACATTTATTGTTTGTTTTGCCCTGTTTTGGTAGTAGGATAATTAGTGCTCCTCTAGGATTTTGTAAGGATGTTGGAAGGATTCCAAAACAAAATAATACCTTCAACATTTCTAGTAGCAGCAGATGTCTAAATGTTATTGGAGGACCTATCAGGACCTTTTTTTCTCTTCAAAATTACAGTATCTTATTTTCTGTGTAATTCTTCCTAGGTTGTTTTGATATGTTCCATCCATCCATCCATTTTCTTGGCCGCTTTTTCCTCACAAGGGTCGCGGGGGTGCTGGAGCCTATCCCAGCTGGCTTCGGGCAGTAGGCGGGGTACACCCTGAACTGGTTGCCAGCCAATCGCAGGGCACACAGAGACGAACAACCACACTCACATTCACACCTAGGGACAATTTGGAGTGTTCAATTAACCTGCCATGCATGTTTTTGGAATGTGGGAGGAAACCGGAGTACCCGGTGAAAACCCACGCAAGCACGGGGAGAACATGCAAACTCCGAAGCCCGGACTCGATCTCACGTCCTCTGCACTGGGAGGCGGACGTGCTAACCAGTCAGCCACCGTGCTGCCGGTTTTGATATGTTGTTTAAAATAATTTATTTTAGGTGTTTCTGGGTCCGTTAATGAGCTATAAAGCAATTAATCAAAATTTTCAAGGCTTCACTTATTTCAGTTGGGTTCACAATCATTGTATCATTATTTTGGAGTGAAAATAATGGGTCTTTCATTCTGTACTTGTTTGATGTTCCGTGCCAGTACTCTACCAGGTTTCTCACCTTGATCATAGAATGTAATAAATACTTATTACACCATCTTCGTTACAGACAATCCATTATTTTGTGTTCTTAGGAGAAGTAGTTCTTGGAGAGCATTGTACCCAGATATTTTTGTGAGCTATACCACAGCAGGGGAACATTTCCAGGATAACTTTGTTCCCACATTCCCTGTTGGTGAGACAAAAGAGACAAAAACAGAAAGAAAAAAATGAAAGCATGTTGGCTATGGTGCATCAAATTTGAACTGAAATTTTTAATGTGGAAATATGAATTTGGCTGGCATTGCATTTTGTTCCAATTATCAAAAAAATGTCTTAAACCAAATTTTGAGGATATCTATTGAAATTTAGGAGTGTCACCAAGCACAAAAACATTTGCGAATTTTTAAAAAAATTGATATTTTTAACATAATTGTCCAAAGTTCACTGGGAAATGTTGAATATAATACTGTTTTTAACTGTAGTATATTCTCTTGGGTCATCAAAGTTCATTTATTTTGTTTACCTCTAGAGGGAAATCAACTTTAAAAAAAAATCGACATTCATTTGTCTTGTAGACATAATAAATGGAGGTCAATGCCTGTGTGGACTTTGCCTGATTTTTTGAAGTAGTGATGGAAATTAGACACATATAAAGTTGAATTGATTTTATTGTTACACACAAAGAGCAATACTGACAAACATAAACGAACAATCTCTCTTTAGTTGCTAACTAATAGAAAAATAAAAGGGTATATTAACTAAACCCTAAACTTAATTGCTCAGTCAGTGACAGAGTACCCTCCGCTTTACCATTGCATCATCCACTCACCCACTGGATATGACTCTCTGAGAATGTAGTTTAGTTTAGTTTATTTGGTCATCCATCCATCCATCCATCCATTTTCTTGGCCGCTTTTCCTCACAAGGGTCGCAGGGGTGCTGGAGCCTATCCCAGCTGGCTTCGGGCAGTAGGCGGGGTACACCCTGAACTGGTTGCCAGCCAATCGCAGGGAACATAGAGACGAACAACCATACTCACTTATTTGGTCATAACAATCAATAATTAAAAAAAGAAATATACATATAAGAACAGAGACCAAAAGGTGTAGACTGAAGCCAAAGCTTAGCCTGTCTACCCGTTTCGCATAATACTACATTAAGGTAACAGAACTATCACAAGTTCATACAATCACATACTACAACAACACATAAGTCCAACAACATACTGCATATACACATGCATATATCTACAAAAATGTTATTATTACTGAGATACATGTATAGAAAAATATATTTTATCCATATTTTTGCAATAACTATAAACTACAATGCCATTTCATAACAATTAATAATCTTGCATTTATACATGTATTTGAAATTCTTAATTGAGTTACACAGTTTCAGTTCACAATCAGAATTATTCCACAAGTTGACTCCTTTCACCGACATACATCTCTATTTCTCTGATTCTGAGTAACCATGCTATTCAGGGTATAGCAATTATTTGGGTTGCCGTAATGGCTTATGAGAAATTTAGACGGTACTGAGGGGAGTTGTCATTTCCTCAGCAACCTCTGGGGCACCACGTTGACTTTGCTTGTTTGTAGGAGCAAAATTAACGATAAAAATCCTATTATCAAGTATTCATAATCTGAAGTTGCTACTTTAGTTAATCATGGAGTTCTTTGCTTTAATAAGATAATTACTAATCCACTCAGTAAACACAAATGATTCGGCAGAAATTGAATTTCTAGACAACAAATTTATTTAGTAAACACACACATATATCAGTCACAGCCTAACCTATTAATGAAACGGAATAAAAATGTGAATCAAAGATAAAAAGAAAACATGCAACCTAACTAACTAAGATTAAAAAGGTAGATGAAAAAGGTAGATGGGGGATAGAGATGAAAGCTTTTTGACCTGTTTATCCTTTTTATATTTGAATCAAAGCGTTGCACCAGTAGTATTTGCTCAAATTGCAATAAAGGTGCAGTTTACGGACTGGTTCAGTTGCATGGGAGAAAGAGGGACTCTCGAGCGTCGATCCTCAGTTGAAGAAAACTCAGTTGGAGACAATCTAGGCGGTCGGCAGCTGGAATGCTGCTCTGGAGTCTCTGGCTGATGGTGATGGGCGCACGACTGAGAGGCCGCTGCAGGTCTCCGATTGGTGGCGAGGTGCACGCGCGGCGTGGAGGCCGCGGCAGGTCCTTGGCTGGCACAAGTCCCGGTTGGTGGTGATGTGCTTGCGCGGTTGAGAGGCCGCAGTCAGTTGGTTTGGGCGCTGCGGGGCGTCTCGGGCGCACGGCTGGAGCAGAAATGGGTCGCTGACGCGCAGCGGCTCGGTGCCTAACAGCCGTCGTGGGACCGGGTCGGCTGGGCGCTGCGTGATTCAGAGAGCGGAAGGTAGGTGGGTCGGCTCTCGGTAGGAGCAGACACGCGCAGTTTGGTTGCGAGTCCTTGCTTGATGCACAACACATGGCTGATTCCTGTGGATAGACCAGACCATAAAAGATGGTCTGGGGACTGATAAGCAGTCTTATCGCTAGTTTACTTGCTAAACAGGCTTTCAAGTCTGTAGGCACTGTGGTATGCATTTCCTGTGGGTTTTAAAAACGAAATCCAGTCCCTGCTGGAGGGAAATTCAAAGAGTCCTTCTGAACTGAAAACACAGGGTTAAGACACACACACACATTCCCCAGGGGGAAATGTTTAAAAAGGCAAATAAAATGGAAAAATTGAGGGTGACGGGCAATATTCGTTACAAGGGATTAGCTTGCGTTAGTAGCTGCAAAGGTTAGGTTGTTGGCTGTGGTCAAGTTCAACTACTTGCAGCACATTCTGCAGATGCTGCTCCTTCCTGGCCACTCCAACAAAATCAGATGTGAGTTTGATGCCACGCTCGGCACAGTCATTGACCACATTGATTGCACGTACATTGATGTCACTTTTTTTTAATGCAACATTGGTAGCCCATTTCATCCTAGCCTTAGAAAGAATGTGTTAGATGTTGACATGGATAGTGATTACAATCCTATCTTAGCATGATATTACTAACAATAATTGGGTCATTTATTTTACCTTCGGTGCCATTTTATTTTATTTATTTTGTGCATTTCTCTTGGGTAGTTTTGACTTGGACGTTTCTGCTGCGTCGTGACTGGAATTCCCTTAGTTGAGGCTTTCCAAATAAGGGGTGGTCGTTAATCGAGCGTTAAAAAAATTGTAAATGAATATAAATATAAATATAAATATATATATATATATATATATATATATATATATATATATATATATATATATATATATATATATATATATATATATATATATCAGAAGATTTATACACTGTCCCTTTGTAAAAAAAAAAATGTGGGTGAAACTATTCAAACAAGGTTAGAATCGAACAAAATAGTTGATAGATTTGTGATGTGTCTGACAACATGTCAATTGGACACGCAACTTGTCCAGCGTTCGCACTGTCCACTCTTCATCTCATCAATCCACTCAAAATCGACTCCAATGCTGAATGAGAATATCTCTGCACAACTGAAGTACACAGTGACGTATGTATTACCAGAGCTGGGCACAATGATGCAAAGCTTCGAAAAAATACATGGATTGAGCAGTGACTGATGCACGTTTACGTCCGCCGATTAGGGTGAGTACAGACAGTCCCTCGCATTCCGTGTATTTTTGCGAGGCTTTGCGTCATAAAGCATTCACCGAACATCTGGAAGCATTCTGTGAAAGGTGGTCATCGTCAACAATGGGAATTGACGATTAACGGAAGTGTCCAGCTCAATGTTTGAAGTGCTGTGACGTGCGGTCAGGATAGGCAAGGGTAGGCACTGCCTACCCCAGGCTGAAATGAAAGTTTAAACCGTTTGGCTTTTCCTATTTATTTTAAATTTTTTATTTCATTTTAGAAAGCCTTCACTACCTATAGGTTTAAAAGTGACAACGTTTGGTGATTTTCATATCTCAATTATACTCATTACTTCGTCTGTCCTGCAGGCAAAAATGCTGCAAAAATTATCCTCCTGAAGGCACACCGCTACTGTGCTTTTCCCAGCCCTGTCCGTGTAGCGATGTGTGTTTGCGCATGTGTAGTCAGTTACCCAGTAGAAAAGTCCTTTACGCAAATAGGCAGATTGCTATGCAGCCTTTTTACGTCGCTGTATTATTCCTTTTTTTTCTTCTTCTTTTTTTTTTAACTCTTTGACTGCCAAAAACGTTAAACAACGTTTAGTAAAATCCTACGGCGGACTGCCAAAGATGTTAAGACGTTCACTATGTTTTTTTTGGAAACGGGTGGAGGAAAGCCTTGGCCAGCTGTGCTGAAAGTATCAAGCAGATCTAGTTAGTATAATGACTATTTTTGGCCCCTAGATGGCAGCGATGACTCTCTTTGGACAAGATTGGGTAGGCGTCAGTAGAAGACGTGAGGCGGAGCTAGAGTGTTGAGGGGAAAATGGCTGAGGAAGCCATAATGGCCACCGGTTGCAAGCAGCTCACGCTTGAGCATTTTTTTCAAAGACGAAAAGCATCGACCAATGCTAAAGAGCACTTTTTTTTTCTTTTTCTGGAGAGCTCAGTATTGTTCATTCGGTAATTTTACCGATTTGACATGTCATCATCATTGCTCTGCTTTTTTTTTTATATATATATATTTTTTGTATTTTATTTTTTTTTGTATGTTGGTGAATATGTGTATGTGCGTGTGTGCGTGCGTGCGTGCATTCATTAGTTCACCTAAAACCTATATAAAAAAATAAAAATCCCATACCGTTTCCCTAAACCGAACACTTCCAGCCAAAGTCGTGAGGCCGTCAGGAAACCCGAGAAAGGACCAAAGAAAAGAAAGGAAAGTGACCGACCAGACACCACCCACCAGGCCACCAACCAGAGTCCTTCACCAACCCCAGAGACATCTAAATTTCAGCAAATCAGGGAGACCTCAAGAGACCAAAGGAGAGACTGAGGAAAGGAAGGAAGGACAGACGAAGCGGAGTGAGATCCACAGACACCAGCCTCCAACGATTCAATGACCTGAGGAAGATTGTGTCTGAGTTTCGATAGATGCTGGTGTGGTGGATCTGGCGTGCATGAAAATCTCCACCAAAGAGGGGAGCCGTCGACCCCCGCCAGGACAGAGCAAGCGCAACACCTCAGGGCCTCCCAGGCCGCGGCAGCGCCAAAGGACGACCCCCGGGCCCCACAGGGGCCACAGGCCGGAGAGCAAACCCAGGAGCAGGAGCGCCCCCCACCCCAACGCGGCCCGCGCCCCCAACCCAACGCAGCAGGACGGGGCACTGCAGGCCCGCCAGGAACCCCACCGGCCCACAGCTCCCGCTCCCCCCACGACCACCCCCGCCCCCCATCCACCCCCAATCCACCCCAACCCAGCCCCAGCCGCCCCCAGGCCCCCAAACCCCCAGACACCCTCCCACCCACAGGAACCACCACCCCCCCACCCAGCCACCCCCACCACAACCCCCCAAACCCCCCGACCCCACCAACCGGCAGCCCCCCAGCCCCCGACCCCCAGATCCCGGGAATCACCCGCACCCAGGCACCGGCGCCGAAGAGGGGCCGGGCAGCGGAGCGGAGAGGGCATCCGCGCCCACCCCATCCCCCACCGCGTGGAGGGACGGAACACTGGGGGCAGAAGGAGAGATGGGGGCACCGGAGGACGGGCAGAAGGAGACGACAAGAAGGGCAGGAGGCAGCGGCACGGCCGCAGAGAGAGGGGGAGAGGAGGAGGAAGGGTGACGAGGGAGAAAGGACAGGGAGGCGGAGGACAGGCGGGGAGAGGTGAGGAGGGAGAGGCAGCAAGGGGGAGGGGAGAGGGGACCACGGGGCACCCCGGCGACCCACAGGCCCCCAACCGCGTCGCCTGGCCCAGAGCGACGGACCACGCCGGGGCGGCGCCGCAACGCAGCACCCCCCCCAAGAGACCCAGGGAACGGCCAAGATGCAGCCGCCACCCAGCAGCCAACAGAGGGGCAGACCTGCCCACGCCCAGCCAGGGGGGGACAGCACCTATAGAATTAACCCCCTGGCATGCAGTGAATCCGAATATTAACCCTTAGTGCCCATTGGAGGTGAATCTGCTCGATCCTGTTGGCAGCAACTGGTTTCCTGACTATAAAAACACAACCATTAGTTACAAATTGCCAAATACAGAAACATCAATGTAAGTTATCACGATGTGGTGGCTCTCGCTAACAGGCAGAATTAAGGAACCAGAATTAGGTTAAAGTATTCTATTTACATAGACCATGTTTCTATAAATTTTGATATTTGGTTTTTATTTGAGGCAGATATTTTTTCCATTAAAATGTGATTTATGAGGAGGTTAGACCGTTGGTCGATATTCAGAGTTTGTTTATTTTTCCAGTTAACAAGGATTGTTTTTTTTGCGATAGTAAGGGCTACAAGTGTAGATTGAAATTGTTTATGTGGTAAGTCAGCTGTTGTTAGGTCGCCTAGCAAACACAAGTTTGGAGATAAAGGTATCCTACAGTCCAAGATAGCGGAAAGTTTTTCTAAGATTTTAGTCCAGAAATACATAAACGGAGTACATAACCATACAGCATGAAAATAAGTGTCTGTAGTGTTTTGTAAACACTGGAGACAGATGTCGGAGTCTGAGAGTCCCATTTTCTTCATCATATATTGAGTAATGTATGTTCTATGAATAGCTTTATATTGGATAAGTTGTAAATTTGTGTGTTTTGTCATTTTAAATGCGTTTTCACAAACTTGAATCCAAAAGTCAGATTCCGGAGCTATAGACAAGTCTGTCTCCCATTTTGAGATGGGCAAAGACATTTTATCAGTATATGAAAGTAACTTATATATTTTTGAAAGTTTTTTTGTTGTTGTCGGAGAAAGCTTGGTAATATCTTTAGCTAAAACAGGCAGTTGGCGCGTACCCCGAAGTGTTGGAATTTGTTTCTTTATCATATTTTTAACTTGTAGCTAATGTAAAAAAATTCAGTTTTTTTTTTAAATATTTTTGGAGCAAGGATGTATATGATATAAACATATTATCTGAGAAGAGATGGTGGAAATGTGTAATTCTTTTCTGCTCCCACACACCTAAATAAAACGATTGCTTGTTAAGTTGAAAGTTGGGGTTATGCCATAGGGGAGAAAGCCCACATGGCTCCCACTTGGGCTTTTGTAATTTCTAGTGCCTTCCACCAGGCAGTCAGGGTGGCGGAAATCATTGGGTTTTTAAAACAATTATGTTGCTTAATCGATGTTGTAATAAAGAGTAAATCTAGAAGTCTGAGGTTATTACAATCCTTCTGTTCTATTTCCAGCCAACAGTTAGTATCTCTGTGGGTTGTGCCCATAGAATGATATATTGTAGCTGGTTAGCTATATACAGTAGTAGTACATAAAGTTTGGTGCCTCTAGACCACCTTTGGATTTACTTTTCTGAAGAGTAGATAGACTAATCTTTGCTTTTTTTTATTCCAGTAAAATTTTGTAATGGCTGAGTCCAACAATTGGAACCAGTTAGCCGTAGGTTAAATGGAATCATTGAGAAAAAATAGTTTATTTTGGGTAAAACTTTCATTTTAATGGTGGCTATTCGTCCTATTAGAGAAATAGGAAGATTATTCCAGCGCCCCAAGTCACTATAAATGTTATCCAGAAGTGGAGAAAAGTTTAAATGAATTAAATCAGTTAATTTAGGTGAGATTTTTATGCCTAAGTATTTTAAATTACCTACAGGAAATGAGTAGTGTGGGTCCTGGCTTGCAGGGTTCCATGAATTTTCTGTAATAGGTAGAAGTGTTGATTTTGTCCAGTTAATAGAATAATCTGATAACTGTGAGAATTTAGTTATTAAGTTAAATACTTCCCCTAACGAAATAGCAGGCTTTTCTAAATAAAGTAAAATATCATCGGCATATAGATTAATTTTATGTTCTGTTACCCCAGAGTGAATTCCTTGAATCCTTCTTTCCTGGCGTATGGCTAATGCAAGTGGCTCAATAAATATTGCAAATAATAAAGGGGACAGTGGGCATCCCTGTCTTGTGCCTCTCTGTAGAGTAAAACTCTGAGATATAATCCCATTAGTAGTAACTGTAGCTTTAGGAGAATCATATAATACTGACACCCAGTGGATAAATGATTTCCCAAAGCCAAATTTATTTAAAACAGCAAAGAGGAAGGACCAGTTAACTTTGTTGAAAGCTTTTTCTGCATCCATTGATATAATTGCCTTTTTATCATGCCGCTGTGACATGCTAATAAGGTTAAAGAGCCTCCTAATATTATTAATAGAGTGACGATCTTTACGATCTGTGCCATTTTAGCCTTCATGTTTTTCTTTTGAAGCAACACTAAGGAACTTTCAGTTTATGTTGATTATGGCGGCACCATATGGACGAAAGCAGTAATGTTAAAGACCACATTTAACATGAGGACAAGCGCATTGCGTTGTTTTTTTAACTCAAGCCAGCAACTGAAGGCCATGGCAAAGGTACCATTCAACTAGTTTTAAGTCCATGTTTCATCAGAAGAGTTATGAAAATATTTGATTAAAGTTAAAAAGTTCCTTAGTACTACAGGGTGTCCATAAAGTCTCTATACCATTTCGAAAATGTATTAAAAATGCAATTGATTAGATATTTTATTTAGATTTGTTCTATTGTATTCAGCGTTTATTTAAGGTTTTTTTTTTTACCTCTTTTAATACACTTCTACATGGGCACCATTTTAGTTGCACGAAGCACATCAAGACGGTACTCGATTTCTTGCCATGTTCGCTGTAGCACAGCCTCATCAATTGTGGCAATGGCATCAGTAATCCTTTGCTTAAGGTCAGTAATGATAAACACTGTGTGTTTGTTTAAACACTGAATACAATAGAACAAATCTGAATAAAAAAAATGTAAATGGTAAAGAGACTTTATGGACACCCTGTACTTTAAAATCAAACAGTGTTCATTATATAAAAAGAAAAACCTATTGGTCTAGCTTAACACGTTATGATGTAACCATTTTAAAATTAGATTTGTTAACTAACTGTGGTTAGCAAACCTTTGCTTGCTTAGATAGCTTTATGTCATGAACACAAAACACCTATATAAAGACCTAATTGACTGTAAAAGTTAAAACAACAACACACAATTACAGATATTATAGTGTAATGTATTCGACAATAATTGGTGCATTACTAGTAAATATTCTGAGCCATCTTAACTATGAAACGGTTTTGTTTCCTTTAACAGTCAAGAATTTATCATTTAATATCTTTCAGGGTTCATTATACAGTAAGAAAAACCTTTTGGTCCTTCTTAACATGTTATGATATAACCATTTTTTGAATAGGTTTGTTTAACTAGCCTAACTATGGTTAGCAAACCTTTGCTAGCTGATGTTACCCAAAAAAAAAAAAGAAGAAAGAAAGAAATACACATACACACACAACAGATATGATAGTTAAATGTAATAAGACTATACATATTCAACTAAAACAATGGTCACTTCAGTTTCTTGAGAAGCAGTATTTTGTTTTACCTCAATCTCTTTGACACCCATTGACCACAATTTACTAATAGTAAAAAAAACTATGGTGGCACTCCTAAACTATCATATATTGAATAAATATTTTGCATGTGTAATTTTTTGATATATTGGAACACTTTTGGCTCCGAGCCATATAAAAAAAATCTGTAACACTTTATAATAACGTTTGGCAGTTAACCATGTGTAATGCATTAGTTAAAGATGAAGTCATGAAAACTCATGTTGAATTAATAAATTGTAAATATAAAAAGATTAGGAATAAATAATTTACAAATAGCTAATAACTTGTAAATACATTAACAAAATATGAAGTCATGATGAGCTATTATCTGAACTCATGATGAACTAATAATTTGTATCTACAGTATTGAAGAATTATGAACTCATAACTTGCAAATATTAACTAATGTTTAACTCATGATTAAGATATATCCATTGCTAATCATTAAAATGCATAGACAAAATATGTAATCATAATGAGCAAATGTTAACTCATATTGAAGTACAGTCATTTACAACTATTGAAGAATTATGAACTAATGATTTCCAAATACTAACTAATGATTAACTCATGATTCAGAAATACCATTACTAATCATAAAAAAGTCATGATGGAATGGAATTCATGTTGAAAAATGTATATCTGTGGTATTGACTGTAATACTAACCATTTTTGCAGATCCATTCCAACGTTCAATATTGGTGATTCCGCCAATATTTGTAGACTGTCATCATTTACAACTTATATTTTAATGTGAACAAATGCTACCATTTGTTATCATGAACAAACTATATTTTCATAACAATTCAATTGCTCATCTGTTTTCAACCCCAATTCTAAAGTGGCAACACATTATCATCTTCAAATGCTTACCATGTTATCTGCTACTATTTGTATATCGTGAACAAGTATCTTTTCATGTCAATAACACATGTACTAATATTTTTCACCCGATAAAGTGACCTCACAGTACAAAATGTTTCAAGTAACATTTTATTTGTAAATTTCCTTTAAGTGTAAACAAGTCTTTAACTTCAGTATGTTTTACATTGCCAATCTAAAATTAAAACAGATATTTCAGGCAAATGGTTTTGACAAGAACAAATATGTGTACTACCATTCCAGTTGTCAACAACTTGAAAACAAAAAGGGTTTTAAAACAGGCAGCCCTTTTAACTACTTAGTACTATGTGGATGTATGGACCGGGTTCATAGGTTCACCTCTAGGAAGAATTGATTTAATTAGAACCAATAAATCAACTCACATGCGTGCGCGTGCACACAGACGCACCACGCACGCACACACACATACACACACACACACACACACACACACACAAACAAAAAAACAAAGAGAGCAATGATGATGACATGTTGTCAGGTAAAATTACCGAATGAAGAATACTGAGCTCTCTCTCTAAAAAAAATAAAAAATGAAGTACAAAAAATGTAGGACATAATACTTTACTATATAATACCTAACATCTTACAACAATAAGTTGTTTGTCCCAATGAGCCTGGGAGTTATGTTGTCCGGGGCTTCATGCCCCTGGTAGGGCCACACCCAAGGCAAACAGGTCCTAGGTGAGGGACCAGACAAAGCATGGCTCAAACGACCCCAATGATGAATACAAACCGTGGATCTTCGTTTCCCTTGCCCGGACGCGGGTCACCGGGCCCCCCCTCTCGAGCTAGGCCTGGAGGTGGGGCTCGAAGGCGAGCGTCTGGTGGCCCCCATGGGGACCGGCCGGGCACAGCCCGAAAAGGCAACGTGGGTCCCCCTTCCCATGGGCTCACTACCGGTGGAAGGGGCCAAAGGGATCGGGTGCGCCTTGGCGGTCTGACCCCCGGCTACTGAAGCTAGCTCTGGGGACATGGAATGTCACCTCTCTGACAGGGAAGGAGCTTGAGCTGGTGTGCGAGGCTGAGAAGTTCCGACTAGATATAGTCGGACTCACCTCCACACACGGCTTGGGTTCCGGTACCAATCCTTTCGAGAGGGGCTGGACCCTCTTCCACTCTGGAGTTGCCCACGGTGAGGGGCGCAGAGCAGGTGTGGGCATACTCATTGCCCCCCAGCTAGCCGCCTGTACGTTGGGGTTTACCCCGGTGAATGAGAGGGTAGCCTCCCTCCGCCTTCGGGTGGGGGTACGGGTCATGACTGTTGTTTGTGCTTATGCACCGAACAGCAGCTCAGAGTACCCACCCTTTCTGGAGTCCTTGGAGGGTGTGCTGGAGAGCGCACCCCCTGGGGACTCCCTTGTTCTACTGGGGGACTTCAACGCTCACGTGGGTAATGACAGTGAGACCTGGAGGGGCGTGATTGGGAGGAATGGCCCGCCCGATCGAAACCCGAGTGGTGTTTTGTTATTGGACTTCTGCGCTCGCCACGGACTGTCCAAAACGGACACCATGTTCAAGCACAAGAGTGTCCATATGTGCACCTGGCACCAGGACACCCTAGGCCGTAGTTCGATGATCGACTTTGTAGTCGTGTCATCGGACTTGCGGCCGTATGTGTTGGACACTCGGGTTAAGAGAGGGGTGGAGCTGTCAACTGATCACCACCTGGTGGTGTGTTGGCTCCGATGGCGGGGTAAGATGCCGGTCCGACCAGGCAGGCCCAAACGTACTGTGAGGGTCTGCTGGGAACGTCTGGCAGAACCCCCTGTCAGAAAGAGTTTCAACGCCCATCTCCGGCAGAGCTTCTCCATTGTCCCGGGGGAGGCGGGGGACATTGAGTCCGAGTGGACCATGTTCCGCGCTTCAATTGTTGAGGCGGCCGATCGGAGCTGTGGCCGTAAGGTGGTTGGTGCCTGTCGTGGCGGCAATCCTCGAACCCGCTGGTGGACACCAGCGGTAAGGGATGCCGTCAAGCTGAAGAAGGAGTCCTATCGGGCCTTTTTGGCCTGTGGGACTCCGGAGGCTGCTGACGGGTACCGGCTGGCCAAGCGGAATGCGGCTTTGGCGGTCGCTGAGGCAAAAACTCGGACATGGGAGGAGTTCGGTGAGGCCATGGAAAACGACTTCCGGACGGCTTCGAGGAAATTCTGGTCCACCATCCGGCGTCTCAGGAGAGGAAAGCAGTGCATCGTTAACACTGTGCATAGTGGAGACGGGGTGCTGTTGACCTCGACTCGGGACGTCGTGAACCGGTGGGGAGAGTACTTCGAAGACCTCCTGAATTCCACCAACACGCCTTCCTTTGAGGAAGCAGGGTCTGGGGACTCTGAGGTGGGCTCCCCTATCTCTGGGGTCGAAGTCGCCGAGGTGGATGGAAAGCTTCTCGGTGGCAGGGCCTCGGGGGTGGATGAGATCCGCCCGGAGTTCCTAAAGGCTCTGGATGTTGTGGGGCTGTCGTGGTTGACACGTCTCTGCAGCATCGCGTGGACATCGGGGACGGTGCCTCTGGATTGGCAGACCGGGGTGGTGGTTCCCCTTTTTAAGAAGGGGGACCGGAGGGTGTGTTCCAACTTTAGAGGGATCACACTCCTCAGCCTCCCAGGTAAGGTCTATTCAGGGGTGCTGGAGAGGAGGGTCCGTCGGGAGGTCGAATCTCGGATCCAGGAGGAGCAGTGTGGTTTTCGTCCCGGCCGTGGAACAGTGGACCAGCTCTACACCCTCAGCAGGGTCCTCGAGGGTGCGTGGGAATTCGCCCAACCAGTCCACATGTGTTTTGTGGACTTGGAGAAGGCGTTTGACCGTGTCCCTCGGGGAGTTCTGTGGGGGGTGCTTCGGGAGTATGGGTTACCATACTCTGACATCGGTCCCTGCACGACCGATGTCAGAGTCTGGTCCGCATTGCGGGCAGAAAGTCAAATTTGTTTCCTGTGAGGGTTGGACTCCGCCAAGGTTGCCCTTTGTCACCGATTCTGTTCATAACTTTTATGGACAGAATTTCTAGGCGTAGCCGAGGCGTTGAGGTGGTCCGGTTTGGTGGCCTCAGCATTGCATCTCTGCTTTTTGCAGATGATGTGGTCCTGTTGGCTTCTTCAAGCCGTGACCTCCAGCGCTCACTGGAGCGGTTCGCAGCCGAGTGTGAAGCGGTTGGGATGAGGATCAGCACCTCCAAATCCGAGACCATGGTCCTCAGTCGGAAAAGGGTGGAGTGTCCTCTCCGGGTCGGGGAGGAGGCCCTTCCCCAAGTGGAGGAGTTCAAGTATCTTGGGGTCTTGTTCACGAGTGAGGGTAGGTTAGAGCGGGAGATCGACAGGCGGATCGGTGCAGCGTCTGCAGTGATGCGGACGCTGTATCGGTCCGTTGTGGTGAAGAAGGAGCTGAGCCGAAAGGCAAAGCTCTCGATTTACCGGTCGATCTACGTTCCTGCCCTCACCTATGGTCACGAGCTGTGGGTCGTGACCGAAAGAACAAGATCCCGGATACAAGCGGCCGAAATGAGTTTCCTCCGCAGGGTAGCCGGGCTCTCCCTTAGAGATAGGGTGAGAAGCTCGGTCATCCGAGAGGAACTCAGCGTCGAGTTGCTGCTCCTCCACGTTGAGAGGAACCAGTTGAGGTGGCTCGGGCATCTGGCTCGGATGCCTCCTGGACGCCTCCCTGGGGAGGTGTTCCGGGCATGTCCTACCGGCAGGAGGCCCCGGGGACGACCCAGGACACGCTGGAGAGACTATGTCTCTCGGCTGTCCTGGGAACGCCTTGGGGTCCCGTCGGATGAGCTGGCTGAAGTGGCTGGGGAGAGGGAAGTCTGGGCTTCCCTGCTAAAGCTGCTGCCCCCGCGACCCGACCCCGGATAAGCGGAAGAAGACGGACGGACGGACGGACTTACAACAATAAATTAAGGTTGCTTGGTCGTGTTTTTAATCCCTTGTTTGCAAAGTTTCCAAATTCTAAAATTGATGTGTGGTAACCTGCTTGTACAGTGTGTATTGTGTACTATTTCTTCTCTTTCTTTATTTTTAGTGTATGAGCAAAAAAGAAAAAAGGACAGGACTTGTTACTTGGTGTTGCGTTTTGGGTTAAATTAAGTGACCAATCAGGGAAGCCATTCCAAAGCTGCAAGCACAGTTGTCGCCAAGGAGCGCCAATGTCATCTGGTGGTGCTTTTTTATTGGCTGCTGCTAGATGATGTCACTTTTACGCCACACAAAGTATTTCTTTCTTCTAAAGGTCATGCTGTAATACCAAAATAAAGACAAATCACAAGGCTCATTTGTTAAACTAACTGACAAAGACAAAAACGAAGGACATCGCTATAACTTGAGTTTATTTTTTGTTAGTCTTGTTAACGGAAAGTGTAGTTTCAGTTTGTTAAAAAGCATTTTCATTTTTTTAAATTTCGTCAACAGTAATGTTTTTTTCTATTTATTTTTTAGTTGTTTCATTAGATTTTGTGAATGAAAATACAGTGACCGTGGTGCCAGAGTGATAGCAGTTAAGAACCATTTAGAACCATTCATTGTTTTAATTGTCCAAATCCTCTGATGTCTGCCTCTCACCAGTAAATTCTCTTTGGTTTGTGTAGTCCTTCATTAAAGCAGACTAACCTTTCACTTTTACTCCATTAGATTTCCTAAATAAAATGTACTAAGTGTGTACTAAGTGTAATAATAACCCATCTTCAGTGCTCGTTACTGCAATATAAAACCAGAAGAAATTGTTCATCCATGTAAGCTCTGAACCCCGGAGATTAAAGCAAATGAATAGTTCTGCCTGTTAAGAGTGAGGCCCGCAATTTTCCTGACCCCCTCCTTGCCTGTATGGAACCCTCCTACTGTACTGACACAATACAAATTGATAGAAATCAACATGGAAGCACCTGCTATTGACTCTGCTTCTAACACAACTCCTACAGCAGAAGATGACCAAGACTACAACTACAGTGGTGATCTCCGTCGTGGTTATAATGACGATAAATTATATATATATATATATATATATATATATATATATATATATATATATATATAAACTATTTGTCTATTTGTATGACTTAAATGAAGTTCAAATCACATTTTAAGATCAACGTATGCAGAAATCCAGCTATTTCTAATATTAAAGGGTTCATAATATGCTATATATGCTATTTTACTATACAGTATACAGCAGTGGTCACCAAAGTGGTGCCCATGGGCCTGCTCTAAAAATAGCTCAACCGTGATGGGACATCGTGATTTTCTAGGAATGTTGTATAAGTGATCATTTGTTTATTGTGAGACATCATGATGAGTGTTTTCACACAAATGACTATCATTTCATTTTTGATCATCACATTACACAAAAAGTAGTTCTTAGTTTAAAAAATGTTGGTGACCTTTGGTATACAGAAATAAGCAGAAGGACAATCAAAAGGTCAGCGCACAGTCATACATTTCTTTTTGTATAGTGCATACAGAACAGGTTATTGAGGGATTAAGGGAGAAACAGAATGTCCTCTATGCTTCACTGGGTTTGTCCACTAACACACACACACACACACACACACACATACGCACACACACGCATTTTGAGAGAATAAATAATAATCGCACAGCTCCATATGCATTTCAGTGCGCAGCAGAAAGCATTTAATGAAGACAAAGCCAAAATAGAAGCAGTGAAGCAGCTTTACCTGCATTGACATACACAAGAGAGAGTGTGCTATAGCGTCAAGTGGAGTCAGTGTTGAGTGACTCACAGAGAACATTGGGAAAAACCAAGTAAAGAAGGTCAGGACCAATGCTCACGGGATAACAGATGGAATTTCCCCACACTTAGTGAACAGAATAAGAGATGGATAAAAAGAGACAGATCTCGGAAGGTGATCAGATTTGATGAAACTCTTGTTGAATGATTTTAAGCGCTGAATTCATTCATTAATCGGATTAATACAACGTTTGTTTTAAAGTCTGATCATTGGCTCTCATTGACGCTTATTAACAAAAAAGCACTGGAAAAACTGCAGTACGGAGGTTGAAATGCTGTGTAGTCTAATCACTAACCTATGCTAATGGAGTAGTAAATTCATTACAGCAAATACAGTTGGTGTAAATATGAGTCAGAATGCACTCCTAATCATCAGGTTTCATGTTATTCTTGGAGAAAGAAACAAAAAAGAAAGAAACAGTCGTTTTACAGCGTATGGCCTGACAATGCAGCCAGCTTTAGTCTCCAAGAGTTTTTATACAAGTCGTTACATCCAAAAACCATGACCGATTGTCACCAAAAATTATGTGGACATCGATAAAAATATAACAATCATAGTGTGAAAATATTTGAATGAAACTCACAATATTTTGGATGAATAATATTTCCAATCTATGTCCACATAAATATTGGTGACAATCGGTCATGGTTTTTGGATGTAGTGTCTGGTCATCGCCTGAAGTGAAATGAAGTGCTTCGTCTAATTTGGACAAATGTGGAAGTTGGTTCTGCAAAAGTGTTTCTAACGGCAATAGACATAAAGCTGATAAGCTAGCAATTGGTGTGCTAACTGATTAGAGAACACACAAAGGATTGCTTGATAAATATTTTACATGTTTATTATTTCTTTGTAAATATTTCTCATGAGAATATACATACTGAATATACAACAGTTGGTATTCTAACAGCTCTCCTTGGAGTTGAATACTAATGAGTACTATAGGGCTGCTTGATTATGGAAAAAATAATAATCACGATTATTTTGGCAATACAGTGTTACCTCGTTTTTCGTTGGGGTTAGGTTCCAAAAAGTATCCGCAATAAATGAAATAAATGAATATCCGCAATAAATGAAATCTGTGAAGTAGTTAGCTTTATGTTTTACATTTATTATAAATGTGTTAAGGCTCTAAAACCACACAGTTCACACACTTTTCTCATCAAATCATTAACATTTTCTCACATTTCTCTCTTAATTAAACATTATCAATGTTCAAACCTTCATAAATATTATCAAATAGATACATTACTGTTAAAAAATGCATGCAAAATTGCACCCAAAAAATCTGCGAAACACAGAGACCACAAAAAGTGAACCGCGTTATAGCGAGAAAACACTTTAATTGAAATCACAATTATTCAAATGATTATTTATTTTTTGGTACAAAACAAGAAAAAGTTTAAGCATTTGAAAATATTAAGACAAATTAAAAAAAATAGAAACACTATAGTTATCTAAGTTAATTTTGGACCAAAAAGAATTCATAATAACATATTTATTTATTTAGCTATTTAGCTATTCATGTTGGCAAAAACTTGAAGTTGGAGTGCAGCTTGTGCACTGTGCAGTAGGGCCATCATTTATTTTTGGTACAAAACAAGAAAATGTTTACACATTTAAAAATATTTTATATATATATATATATATATATATATACACACACACATTTATGTTGTGTGTGGGCCCCCCTCTGGAGCTAGGCCTGGAGGTGGGGCTCGAAGGCGAGCGTTTGGTGGCCGGCCACATGTGCTTTGTGGACTTGGAGAAGGCGTTTGACCGTGTCCCTCGGGGAGTCCTGTGGGGGGTGCTTCGGGAGTATGGGGTACCGAGCCCCCTGATACGGGCTATTCGGTCCCTGTACGACCGATGTCAGAGTCTGGTCCGCATTGCCGGCAGTAAGTCGAATTTGTTTCCTGTGAGGGTTGGACTCCGCCAAGGTTGCCCTTTGTCACCGATTCTGTTCATAACTTTTATGGACAGAATTTCTAGGCGTAGCCGAGGCGTTGAGGGGGTCCGGTTTGGTGGCCTCAGCATTGCATCTCTGCTTTTTGCAGATGATGTGGTTCTGTTGGCTTCTTCAAGTCGTGATCTCCAGCTCTCACTGGAGCGGTTCGCAGCCGAGTGTGAAGCGGTTGGGATGAGGATCAGCACCTCCAAATCCGAGACCATGGTCCTCAGTCGGAAAAGGGTGGAGTGCCCTCTCCGGGTCGGGGATGAGATCCTGCCCCAAGTGGAGGAGTTCAAGTATCTTGGGGTCTTGTTCACGAGTGAGGGTAGGTTAGAGCGGGAGATCGACAGGCGGATCGGTGCAGCGTCTGCAGTGATGCGGACGCTGTATCGGTCCGTTGTAGTGAAGAAGGAGCTGAGCCGAAAGGCAAAGCTCTCGATTTACCGGTCGATCTACGTTCCTGCCCTCACCTATGGTCACGAGCTGTGGGTCGTGACCGAAAGAACAAGATCCCAGATACAAGCGGCCGAAATGAGTTTCCTCCGCAGGTTAGCCGGGCTCTACCTTAGCGAAAGGGTGAGAAGCTCGGTCATCCGGGAGGGACTCAGTGTCGAGCCGCTACTCTTCCACGTTGAGAGGAACCAGTTGAGGTGGCTCGGGCATCTGTTTGGGATGCATCCTGGACGCCTCTCTGGGGAGGTGTTCCGGGCATGTCCTACCGGCGGGAGGCCCCGGGGACGACCCAGGACATGCTGGAGAGACTGTCTCTCGACTGTCCTGGGAACGCCTTGGGGTCCCGTCGGAGGAGCTGGCTGAAGTGGCTGGGGATAGGGAAGTCTGGGCTTCCCTGCTAAAGCTGCTGCCCCCGTGACCTGACCCCGGATAAGCGGAAGAACACGGACGGACGGACATTTATGTTGGCTAAAACTTAAAAGTTGGAGTGCAGCATATGCACTGTGCAATAGGACGATTTTTTGGTACAAAACAAGAAAATGTTAAAACGTAAAAAACAAATACAAAATATTAAGACAAATACAATTATTTGAAACATTATAATTATGCAAGTACGTTTTGGATGAAAAAAAATCATTAAATTAGTCATTTTAAAATGTAAACAACTCAAAAGTTAGTATTACAGTTTTTCTCCATAGGTTTGGCACATTTCTTGAAACTGAGATGACATATTCAAAACTGCAAGCTCATTTGGCCAAAAACAAATAGACTTACATTTGTGTACAACCTATCAGTTCATCAGCAAAAGCACATATCTATCTCAAAACTGGTCACACAGGCTTCACTCCAAAGTCTTTTCCCAAACAAAGAGTCGGTACTGTCACAACTGCAAAGATCCTTCTCAATTGACTTGGCTCATTTGCATTCACTTAGTGCTTTTGCCAAAAGTAACTTGGATGATTTTGCACAACACCAAACAGCTTACCTATGTGTCAAAATCAAATTTCTATGTCATACAAGTAGTCAGTGCCCCCAAAATGCATCGTTCCTTTGGCATTCTGTGAGCACTGCAGGTCAAAATCTTTAGATGTTTTGTCACAACAGCAGAGGTGCTGCTGACAAAATACAATTATATTTAAAACAGAGGGGAAAAAAATATTTTACAAGAGCAGTTTTTAAAGTTTGCGGTTTGACATACTCCACTCACAGTCAAGGAAATTGTAACACTTTTTATTGACACAAAGTTACTTACACATTAGAGTGTTTCAAAAGAAAGTGTAAGCTGAAATCTGTATATTCATGAAAAACTAATAACTAAAATTATATCTAGCGCACAGCGTAAATAAAGAACCAACTATTGTAACACTTTTACTACACAATAAATTATGTTGAGTAAATTTGACTCTATTTAGAGTGGCACCAAATAGACTCAGTTTTAAAGTAATATTTACACTTGGAAGGGTGTAAAATAAAGAAGGGAAAAATAAAATAAGTAAAAGTCACTCAAGGGTTGAGGAACAAACTCACGACCTTCAGCTTGGGAGACAGCCAATTGACGCCCCGAGCAACAGAGCTTCTGCTGTGTGTTACTGTAATAAGTATATCGCTCGTGTCAGCTGGATCTTCATAACTCAGAGACCAAAAACATCTTGGAGCTAAGCAAACAGTAAAAGTGGCGTAGCTCAGGTGGTACTACGGCCGTTCCCCAACCTGAAAGTTCCTCAATCATTCAGTGACTTTTCTTTTTTTTGTCAATTATTTATTTTACTCTCTCTCAAGTGTAAATATTACTCTAAACTGAGTCTATTTGGTCCCACTCAAAATAGAGTCAAATTTACTCTACAGAATTTACTGTGTAGTCACCAAGGTTATTTTAGTTAACTAAAACTAACGAAAAAACTAAAACTAAAATTCAAAAAACAATTTCGTTAATGAAATAAAATAAAAACGAAAATGCTTTTTAAAAAACGAAAACTAACTGAAACTACATTTTATTTTTACAAAACTAACTAAAACTAACTATAATTATAACAAAAATGTATTGGTTTTAGTCTTTGGTAATCAATTTAATGCATGAGCTTTTGGGGATAATTTATTTTGATATTAGCCGGAATAAGGACATTTGAAAGTGTGTCACACAAAAGTGACGTCGTCTTGCAGCAGCCAATAGAAAAGCACCTTCAGATGACGTTGCTCCCATCGTGTTTTTTAAATATTACGCACAAGTAATACACACTTTAAAAAAAATAAAAAATAAAACTGAAACTAACAAAAACTAAACTAAAACTAAGCATTTATAAAATAACTAAAACTAATAAAAAATATTATGCTGATTTTGTAATTGTGGGGTGTAATAATTGAAATTGTAATTGAATTAATTGCACAGCCCTAGAGTACTATTTGGAATGAGAAATGATGCAATGCTAAAGGTGTAAAAGTGGGTGCATATGTAGAAAATAATAGAAAAAGCCTTTCGTATATTGTTGAGCAGTTGCAGCTTGCTCTTTGAATCCGGTATGTTATCCAAAATGAAATAATACAACGTTAACGTGCTCTGTGAACATATAACTTGCGTATATGTAACATAGACAGACCGTTCAAAAATTCATACAATAGTAAAAGCTACCAGTTGGTAGGCCCAAAAAAAAAGTAAGATGGCTATATGACTAAAGAAAGCTCTCTGACCCAAACTTTTTCAGTCTACGTAGTCCGTCATCAGAATCTCTGCCTTGGCTTGAAAGTGCTTTTGTCTCTTCGTCCGGCCTAACTAATCATGTCATGGGCATGGAAATTGTGTGGGGATGATTTAAGGTAAATTAGCCCGTAACAGTGGGGCTGAACAGCTCGCTCGCAGACAGGTTTAGAAATAGGCAGATAACAGAAGATTTATTTGGTTGTTTAATTTAACACTTGGGCAGGCAGTCCTGGGACCAGCTATTTGTGTTGAAGCCATTAAAAAGTCAATTTTCCATAATATGTCTCCCTAAGGTGCTTGCTGTAACTTTGAAGTTGCAACTTAGATTTTCTTGGATCGTGATTGCTACAACCACGAATGTATTTTTCCTCTTTTGAAATGGTGTATATTTTATAGTAGTAGTATATAGTTTTTGCACCTTTTTAATGAATGTAAATGCAAAGAAATGTACCAGCGATAGCTACATTACAATGCCAGCTATGTTTGCACATTATGTGACTTGCAGTTTGAGATGAGTGTGCGTGCGTGTGTGCACACCAGACAATTTATAACAGATATAAAAGATTATCTCGCACGCTGTTGTAAGATTGATTAAAAGGCCATGTTGGTAAATAATACCGATCACCAATAAAAGGCTCGAAAAAAACCCATTCCCCATGACCAGAAATTTATCCAGAATTGAATCTTGGAAAGAGAGTTCAAAACACCTCTCACACCTGATGCATGGTGGAAGATTCACACCTGAAGAGATGTATTGTACACGTGACAGTGCCAACATGACAATATAGATACCGTACAATGTTAAATAACCGGCATACCTGCAAACATGTACAAAGAAGACAGAGGAGATAAAATATGACCTTGGTTTCTTGAAGGATCTCCAAGGACAAAGGGAAGAGAATGTTCACTATCAGCACTGATCAAAAGGAGTGAATGATGTTATCAGGGCTAAAGGTGGATTAGAGTGCACAATATTTCATTACTGTGCTCACTGCCTAAGGATAACAACAGCGATCTTCCGTATTATATCATTCATGAAATTATGTGGACATAGAATGAAAAGGAAGAACATAACTGTAATGAAATTGCTAGTGTAGATCCAAGAAAGAAAAGTATTTTTAGTATATATATATATATATATATATATATATATATATATATATATATATATATACACACACACACACACACACACACACACACACACACATACACGCGCACAATAGGTCATTAAGGGCTTCACTAATTAATTCTGAGATAATTTTTTGGGTTCCCTGTGAGAGTGATAGTGGGGATATCTCAGCTGTGAGTAAGGAGTCCAGTGTAACTCCAGTGGAGGAAGACTAATTGGATATTCAGTTCCAACAGCTTCAAAAGATACGATTCCCTCTTGAGAGTTCCATCAAATTAATTTGGCATCATAACACACTAACAGGTAGATCTTTCTTTCTTACCATTGATGTTTCTAACCTTATTGTATGTTACTAAACTAGCCAAGGCTTTCAGTTTTTTTATTTGAAACAAGGTTTGTACATCAATGTATCCACTGTTTTTATATCAGTGTCTTGTGTTTAAAGCAAAGCAAATGGAACCAACACATTGAATATTGATCAACCTTATTTTCTGCTACACACGTCATGCAACGTTTCTCAATAAGTGAATATACTGTACAGTATTATTAATATAAGCATGGAACTGCCAATGTGGAGTTAACATTTCTGACTGGCAAATACGTATGTGCAACGTATTTGAACATACTTGTACGCTAAATGCTAAAAACGTATCACTTTTTGCCATAATGCCACACCCACGGGATGTTGTATGAATGTAATGTAATATAGGCTAAATACTGAACCCCCCAACATTTTTTAACTTGCACAGGCGCAAGGCAATGCACCTTGGCACTATGGGAAAAATTACAAGTATGTTCAAGCATATTTGCAAGTATTGCAACATACACTTGAACATATTTGAAAATACGTTTAAAACGTACTTGAAAATACGAGCCTGACCTTTACAATTATAATACAAGAACTGGCAAAAAAATTCTGCTTTACCAAAGACGTATACTTTCTTTTGTTGATAAATATTTTTTTATTATTTTAGTTGTAGTTTTTAAAGGTATAGATTGGCATGGTATCAATCTTTTGGTCACCTAATTCAACTGCAACATAGGGGGATTCTTGGCAAAGTTGAATCGTGACTCCCACATGGGTCTTTTATTTGCATATACAGGTTCCTCTTAGGATTCTGGCTTCAAAATATCCAAATGTTCAAATGATGATATTAGAAAAGGGAGCTGTGTCTTGTGATTGTTAAGCACAAGAGTGTGGGTAATTTTGTGATTAGAGACACCAGCGGTTTTTAAATGTTGTTTGTAGTATGTGTGCAGACCAGACGTAGTAAAATTCAAGGGATACTTGACTCACTGAGCCATTTTCAACAGTAAGAAGATGATATTTTGTCAATAATTAAAGGTGCATTGTGCCATTTAAAAAAGTAATTATAAAGCTTTTTCTACATCATGCATGCTCCACCAATGCCCGGATGAGTACAAAGAGCCCTTACTGTTTTACTCTAACTGCACCTATCAGCTTTTATCTTCCCTTTATAGTAGAGTGTGCGGACTCTGCACACTCCACAGTTTATTTGGAAAGCAGAGGGGCGGAGTTTTTCTTGGTTTTCTTCGTTTGTCAACTGTGGCTGTCGCTTTAAGATCGTATACGTACTCGCACGCCATGACCATGAACGAGCCTGACGCATATGCTGCAGTTACGCTTTGGGCCAGAGGTGGCAGTCACAAGTAAAACAGTGACAAACTGCACAAAGACCCTTTAATGTGGTAACTTCATTATTTCTAATGAACAATTAATACCTTTAAAAACTAATCTTTCCACTTGCTGGCGAGTGAAGATGACATCACCTGTGCTGTGGAAATAGGTAACAACCAATCATGGCACAGTTTTCTGTACCAAACCCAGAACACAGGTGAGCCGTTTTTGGTCGTTAGGTGATGTCATCTTCAGTCGGCAGAAAGTGCGAGAATGGAATTTTAAAGGTATTAATTGTACATGAAAAATAATGAAGTTATCAAATTAATTCTGGACAAAATATTAACTTTTTACTGCTGAAAATGGCTCAATGAGTCAAGTATCCCTTTAAAGAGATTAAGATTACTCTACTTGAGTTTCATCTTGATTTTGTGTCTATTTCTTGTTCCATACAAAACCTGCTTGATTTCCTCAGCATTATGTGATGCACACAAAAGAAGGGTGGCTGTGTATCGGTAGCAGAGTAAAGGGCAAAGCAGTGAGATGGAGGAGAGGATCTCCCATTATAGATTTGACCTCGGGGTCACACACACACACACACACGCACGCACACACACACACACACACACACACACGCACACACACACACACACGCATACACACACACACACACACACACACACACACACACACACACACACACTCACACACACACACGCACACACACACACACACACACACGCTAAGCTAAAGGGAAGTTGACTATTAGGTTGCTCTCCATCACTCTGTCTGCTGACTGTCTTCCACTGATTAATATGCTCTAACTAACAAGTCTATCAGTTTCTCTGTCCATGTGTCTGCATGGTTGCTATATTGCACTTTATGTGGATGTTGCTGATTATGCTCAATGAGTGAACCTGATGTAACACCAAAAGCAATTGGGATTAATGAAGGTGTGTCTACTATGTTTATACTCAAGGCATGTGGGTTTTATTTAGGAAAGACAGTCACACTTTTCTTGGCGTCAGATAGTATCGGATATAGTGAGGTGGCGTTTGAGCTCATATTAGGAAAAAAAACATTTTCCGTACCAGACAGACAACGGTTGTCCTTTTTTTTAATTTTATTTTTTACGTCTTCTAGTTCCTACTCAACGTTAGAATTGATGATGGGTTTGTTTGGCAAAACAAAGATTTATTTTAGTACATATATAAAATAGTTTGATCAACACATCCTGATTAGACTAGTTTTTAAAGGGTCCATATCATGCAAAATCTTTTTTTTCTTTTTTTTTTTAGCTTTTAGCCATCTTAAAATGCTAATTCTTCACAAACAATACTCAAAAGTGATGTCTTCCTCCATTCACCCATCTCTGACCATTCCAGCTCATTCCTGCTCCATTTTAGCCCCTCCAAACCGAAGAAAACAGCTGGGTTCTCACTCAAAAAATTAGGACCCTCCTCTGTATCGCCTCTGCCGACTAAACACACGCCAACTTTCGAAATAAACAGTTTACATTGTAGGGAACATTTAACACAGTATTTGGTAACACACCACCAATGTGGTGAGAAGGCCAACTTCAAAAATACCGTACCAAATATTACATGGATATCAATGCCTTGGATTGCTTTTATTTTGAAGTTGTTCCCAGCAGTATGTCATGACGTATCGGCTGACTCATCTTGTAGAATGTATTTTGGCCATTCATAATGCCGTCACAAACTATTGCGGCCATCAATAACACAACTTCGTCCTGAAATCATGTTCAATCACCAATTAAGGGCTCAAAAAAAGGACATACGGTAATTACGCTGACATTGTATTGCACAGGGAATGTTGCCAGAGTTCAGTGGTGGCTAACAGTGCTAGTGTGCTAACACAAACTACAGAGTTTCGTGGGCGGTGCTCGTTGAAGCCGACATCATGAAAAGGGCGCGGCAGCCAAGTAAGTAAATCTACATTACACAAAATAACAAAAATAAAACACCAAATATAGGTTTGTGACTAGTTAAGAAAAATTATTCAAATGGAACACAAATAAATAAACATATATTCGCATTTAAACGAATCTACAGGGTGTCCATAAAGTCTCTTTACCATTTCAAAAATGTATTAAAAATGCAATTGATTAGATATTTTATTTAGATTTGTTCTGTTGTATTCAGCGTTTATTAAAGTTTGTTTTTTTTTACCTTTTTTAATACACTTCTACATGGGCACCATTAGTTGCACGAAGCACATCAAGACGGTACTCGATTTCTTGCCATGTTTGCTGTAGCATAGCCTCATCAATTGTGGCAATGGCATCAGTAATCCTTTGCTTAAGGTCAGTAATGATAAACACTGTGTGTTTTTTTTAAAACTGAATACAATAGAACAAATCTGAATAAAATATCTAATCAATTGCATTTTTAATAAAAATAAATAAATAGTAAAGAGACTTTATGGACACCCTGTATATTCACATTTTTCTTATGGCTCTAACATTCCGGCCCCTAATTGTCTTTGCAAGCATAAACAATTACAAATCTAAATATTCTTGGAGCTATGAACAAACATCAAATATATAAATATCAATATGGAAATGTTCAACAATAATGCCTATTGTTCAAGTGACTCTTCATGACAGGAACTCTTTTATGTTTGAAAGTACAAAAAAAAATTAAAAATCTTCGGAGTCAGAGTTTACTATCACATGACTCACTGGAGAAGATTAGCCTTTACTGTCTTATCAGGGTGCCAAAAAACAAAATCCACATGTCCAAAAATAAATAAATAAATCTTTGGAGTCAGAGGTTACCAGCACATGACTCGCCGGTGGAGGTCAGCCTTTACTGCTGTCTCATCAAAGTGACAAAAACAAAAATTCTCATGTCACCTTCAACTAGTAAACATAGTTTGGTCACAGGCCGCAAGAGCACGCCAGTGCTAGTCTTCACTCGAGCCTGTCGTACCAGTCCTTTAGCGTCTTCAATGGTCTCGATTACACGGCCCATCATTCAAAAATTTCGTGGGGCAGAGTCGTTTGGGATGAGAACAATATCATCTTCCCTGATATTCCTATGTGGCCTCGACCACTTTTGTTTTTTCTGAAAATCCGGTAAGTATTCTTTCATCCAGCGTAGCCAAAACAAGTCCACCAAATACTGGACCTTCCATCTGCGTCTGGAGTAAATTAAAATAATAAATAATAATCCTGGAGGTAGTGATGTTTGGCCTTTATCAGCAGTAGACACTTAAGATAGGGCGGCTGTTTATAATCGCTTCGACTTCACATAATAGAGAATGCAGTCCTTCATCAACCGCTTGCTGCCTCACGACTGAACTGAAAACTTTCTTCACCGTCCTTATCTGTGGTTCCCATATTCCTCCAAAAATGTGAAGCAGAAGGAGGGTTAAAAATCCAGGTGATGCCTTTTTTCAACATGGTGTTTTGAATCTTTGCATTATCCAAACCCTGAACTGCTTCTCTGAGTTCCTTTTCAGCGCCCACAAAATTATTGTCATTGTTTGAATGCATCAACTTGACTTGTCCTCTTCTTGCTACGAATCTGCGGAGCTCGTGTATACAGGAATCGGTGTCCAAAGAATTCGCCGCTTCAACATGTACTCCTCTCACTGTCAGACAAGTAAAGAGTATGTCGTACCTTTTTATCATGATTCTACCTCTTTTGATTTCAAACGGACCAAAGTAGTCCACACCAACACTCAAAAAAGGTGGTTCATCTGGTGTAAGTCTATCACTAGGAAGATCTGCCATGACCTGACTTTCTGGTTGACGTCTACAGGTAAAACATCGGGAGAGAACTTTGCAGAGGGCTGCGTGGGATTTTAATATCCAGTACTTCTGCTGAACCGTTGACAAAGCATGATTTCTACCACTGTGTCCAAGCTGTTCATGAACAGATTTAAGGATAAGAGTGGTGATGTGCATTTCCTTGACCAAAATTATAGGATGTTTTGATTTCTCTTGCATTGATGCTCTGTTCAATCTGCTACCCACTCTTAAAACGCCGTCTTGGATGACTGGTGGTGAAGGAATATTTTGATTACTATATTAAGTGTAATCTTTGCGTGTCCAAAATAATTGTATTCAGGATCTGATGAAGAAGTTTTCTTGCAAGAATTTATTTAGAGGCCTCTAAAGACACAGTCAGGACACCACATCAGAATGCAACGTGATGACCCCAAGTGTGTGTCAATTTACAGAACATCGACTCATTTATACTCAAAAGATAAAAGGTTCCTCTTCCCGGCTCTTGATTGAACAAAGGACAGACATGTCATCTCCTAGTGAACAAATGTGTAATGTTGTTAGTAAGCAGACGTTTACATACAGACATGTTGATTCCAGGTTGGACAAAGGTGTAATCTTATTAGTAAACAGACATTTACATACAGTTCCCCTTCTTGACTGGGGGAACAAATGCAATTAGGACCTAACCCCAGACTTTTAGACTCCAATGACAGAAGGCTCTAAATAACATCATGCACATTCCTATCTTCAATAGCTTTGAGGGTGAGAGGATAAAATAAAGTTCACAAAATCATTACTCCACTGTATTATTTTAAACACTCATGATTATATCACATTGATATGCCTATAAGTAAACTCAAAAACAGTAAAACATCAAATTGAAAATGTTAAATGTCTTCAGTCCTACCATTGAACTTCTATAAATTCAAAAACTGGACATTTAATCCCACAATAGTCTAGGGAGAAAGTCCTGCGCGAATCTTGATCGTTGCAAAATGAAGCAATGTTTATGTGTGGAGTTTAGAAATAAGAATAGCAGGTGAGAGAGAGAGAGAGAGAGAAATAGATAGAGGGGCTTAGCAGTCAAAATTCAGTTTGATTCATTAAAAAATTCGGTGGAAGGGGCATAATAAATGTGAGGCATAACACTATGTGATGTGGTTAAGTGTCACGATGCAATAGCAGATGTGTCCGTCCCTCGAAGCCATCTCCTGATGAAGGTCTTGTTGAATGAAAAGTGCGTTCGACAGTTGGTCAATTTTTTTTAAAAAAGAGGCGTTTGTCAGCCTTTTTCCGAACCCTGGCTCACTGCCAGAGATCGCAGGAAAGGTCACGGGACTTCATTCCCAGTGTGACTCAATCCGTGCCCAGGGAAAAGGCACTCCAATGAATCTTCTTTCCTCCGCGTCCTTGGGCAGCTTGTCAGGTAGACACTGGAACCGGGTGTGGTGGGATCCGTTAGATGGCTCCAATTGGTGTGGGCGCAGATCAGCAGCTTAGTCAACCCCCTCGGTCTGTTTCAATTGATGTGATTTGATGAGCCTGGGACCTCGTGTGGCTCCCACTATTATGATCAGCAAACCAGATCGACCATTTTTTCACCATATCTGAAAGCAAAATCATTATCATTTAGTCACTTATAACATATAGTCTTCATTCTTTACTTTGAAAAGAGCAACTGTTTTTTTTGTTAGCAAATGTTAATTGTTTCTATATCTTATGAAGTGTTCCTAGGAAACCCTTATGATGGTAGATAATGATTAATAAAATATTTTACCATGATATTTACTGTTGTAGATTTAGCATAAATGTGCTCTTTGTCGTACATCAAATTTCTGTATTTTTAACGCTGGTTTCTTATTATAGCAGTGTAAATCATTTAAAAACAACATCATCTTAACTCAGAACCATTCATGTCCGGCCGGGCCATGAACAGTCTGAGAAGAGATTTATATATATACTTATACCTTTAATAAACACTGCAGTCCTGCAAACTCAGATGATTCCAGAACTTTGAGTCCACAACTGTAGTTCATATTCCTTCCTGTCCTTGTCGATAGCAGTTTATGCAGGGCAAAGTTCACTGGGCTTTGTGTACTGGAGTTCTCAGGAAAAGTTCATCATGGCAGAATCGATGATAATCCTGTCTGCTCAAAAGGTTGCTGGACATTATGCTCAAACAATGCATAAGAGTCATTGAACAGTCACAGGACGAGCGGATTTACAGTGTACCATCCTTTTCGCAGTCCGTGTGGTCACTTCCCCCCCGAAAGTGACCATTGTTCAGTTCGCCGTCCACTCTGAACATCAAGCATAGCAGGAGAATGCTGTTCATTCCATTTCCAGCACTTTTTGGATTGAGTCACCGAAGTGAAACACCTTTCAGTCAAAGATTGAACCTGCCTGAAACATTTATACACTCGGAACAGACAGAGGGAGATGAGATCATAGCAAGAGAACACTGCTTGTTGTCATTCAATTTCCAAGAAAAATAAAATAAAAAATTTCCCCAAAATATTTTGTTTTTCAAACCCCTAATTTATTCATTTATTTATTTTGTGGTTTTATTTGAATTTGATCACTACACTATAGCAAGTAGTAGTACTATATTTACGCATATGTCTACCATAGACATCTTTATTACGTGTTACCTCAAATTTAAGAAAATGTGACAGCTGTCAGTCACCCTGGCCACTTGGAGGAAAGTCCTCTCCAGACTTCTAGAATGGGACTCAGATAAGGACAAAGGTTAAATCATTTTCACACCTACGAATAAGTTATCAGAGATGCAGGGGAAATAAAAAAATCAAAAATGAAAAGTCTATTTCAATTGAAATTTGGTTTTCTTACTTATTCAACTATATTAAAATTTGGTTTTATTACTCATTCAACTATAAAAACACAGATCTGATTTTAAAAAATAATATGATAGTGGCCTGTAGTTAACACCTAGACCTCTATATTCTTCTGCATAACAGGAACAATTTGATTTTAACAGATTAGCATTAGAAGACCCCTGCTATTCACACACCCAACAGACTGCAAGTCTCCCAAACAGAGACAATGGAAGAGAGGACTAAACTTATCACACACCCCTCCCCACAGGAGACAAAAAGGAGAGAGAGAGAAGGGGGGGCGGAAAAAAAACTTATCATACACACTTCCCTGTCTTTTTTTATCTAGTTTAATTTAATTTTAACAGACAACAGTACAAATCACCACCTTCTTAAAACAGCAGCTCACGGCCCCCATCCTCACAGACCTTTAGTCCCTAATCAAGCGTGGGGGAAAAGTTTTAAAAATTGTCACAGACAAAGGCAGAATTCTCCCCTACTTTCAAAATATGCAGATTTCCTGCTTACCATTCTTTTTCACCCTTTTTTGAGGTCAAAGGATTTTGGAGGGAAAAAATTACTTTCCACCCGTCTTTTTCTTTCTTTCCTACACTTAAAAAAATCACTCTCTTAAACAAACTTACACTTCCATTCACTTAACTCCTGCACTTTTCTCATCTCCAACTCATAAAATAACCACAGACGAACACAAACATCTCCGAAGTGCACAGACTCACTTGTAAAATACACCGTTACTTCGTCTAATAATAACTTCACCACGTACGTATAGCTCAAATGTCGACTTATTCGCGCACAATCCATCGCAACGTTACGGCTGCGACACAGACACGTCGCGCACATTGTAAGACAACCAACGAAAAACCGCGTGGCCACAACACACCATGGAGCTTAACAAACAAACGCGTACACTCAACAATTAATTTCTAAGCCAAGAGCTCTCGCTTGGTTCAAATTTTCCCCGCGGGTCATCTTTCACAGTCAACACTTCATCCAATTTATGTTCCAATTTCTTAACAGATGCGGCTGCCTGCAGCTAACTCATCCTTAGCCTTAAAAACAGATTCGCACGGTAGCATCTTACCAAAAACTCATCTCCTGCGCAAAACTCGTACGCTGGCAGAGCCGCTAGCCTAGCATCAGTCTCCTCATTTTCAAAATCACTTAACACCGTCATCCTCGCAACTTTCACAGAGCTATCCAACGCTAACATTCTAGCACAAACCAACATTTGGCCCACGACCCCACACCGTCTAACTTTTCTTCCATTCGAAGAAACTATAGAAGTGTTTTTCACGGAGGTAATCAGCGTCTGGCGCTGTTTACACAATCAAATTCCACAAACACACCACATTTTACAACGGTGAGAACCAACCACTATCACAATTAGTGCGCATTCATACATTTAAAAGAGTTTCATACTTACGTTGACGCCGTGGTGGAAATGCGTCCAGCATCATGAACTCACTGTTCGCTTAGCGACCAATTCTGACTCTCGACCGGAAGTCTATGCAAATCGAACCTCCTTAGTTACGGTCGAATTTTTTCGTCCATAATATGTAGTAATTAGTCGTTTTTAATATTTATAAAGTCAGTGACGTCTCACTTATGATACTACGATATAACAGATCAAAAGTATTCTCATTAATCCCCCCCAAAAAAATTTTCCTTCCCTTTTTTTTTTTCAGACAAACACAAACAAGACGAAAATGAAACAGATATTAAATACCTTTTGCGCGACTTCAACAAATATATCCTGGATCTTCACGGGCGGCTTATATCACACAGCACTTTGAACCGTAAAAACGGCAGGCTTCCTTTTATATCATTCCACGCACCGTAGCGATCTACGCAACATACGGGCGTTTAGCTCAGCAACACATAGTGCGATCACCACTAGCTGCTTATAACACCACAACAACAGAAACAGCCTATTCCTCCGTGGTACTCAATGTCTTATGCCGTTTCAAACGGCGGAGCGCTCCGACTTGACGTCACTTCCGTAAACACGGGGCATTTCTACGCGCGACTTAATATTTTCCCGGCTTCTTATTTAACACAACACACACACACCGAGGACTTATGTCCCTCGGTTTAGTAATTCCACACAGCACACACCTTGATACCACACAGGCGGCTAATCCACTCCGCACTCCCAGTAGCTTATTCACACGAAAAAATAAAAAACACAACCTATTCCACCGCGGAAAAAACTCCCATGCATGGTTCAATGTCGTAGTAATTTTCAAAATCGAGGACTTTCCGTCCCACCGTACTACTACAACCCCCCTAACTTGTTCACAGATCCCAAATACAACTTAGCACAGACGAAATGCAACTGTATTGATCCTAAACAACCAGAATTTCTCTACGTGGATAAAATGTCCACTCACCTTGTTAATATTTTTGCGCTTTAGAAATCCGGTGTTCAGGATCAATCACAGCTGTTGAAAAAACGTCTCAATAAGTCCACGTCGGCGTCACCATTTTGAAGGAATATTTTGATTACTATATTAAGTGTAATCTTTGCGTGTCCAAAATAATTGTATTCAGGATCTGATGAAGAAGTTTTCTTGCAAGAATTTATTTAGAGGCCTCTAAAGACACAGTCAGGACACCACATCAGAATGCAATGTGATGACCCCAAGTGTGTGTCAATTTACAGAACATCGACTCATTTGTACTCAAAAGATAAAAGGTTCCTCTTCCCGGCTCTTGATTGAACAAAGGGCAGACATGTCATCTCCTAGTGAACAAATGTGTAATGTTGTTAGTAAGCAGACGTTTACATACAGACATGTTGATTCCAGGTTGGACAAAGGTGTAATCTTATTAGTAAACAGACATTTACATACAGTTCCCCTTCTTGACTGGGGGAACAAATGCAATTAGGACCTAACCCCAGACTTTTAGACTCCAATGACAGAAGGCTCTAAATAACATCATGCACATTCCTATCTTCAATAGCTTTGAGGGTGAGAGGATAAAATAAAGTTCACAAAATCATTACTCCACTGTATTATTTTAAACACTCATGATTATATCACATTGATATGCCTATTGAAGGAATATTTTGATTACTATTTTAAGTGTAATCTTTGCGTGTCCAAAATAATTGTATTCAGGATCTGATGAAGAAGTTTTCTTGCAAGAATTTATTTAGAGGCCTCTAAAGACACAGTCAGAATATCACATCAGAATGCAACGCGATGATTCCAAGTGTGTGACAATTGTATGAACATCGACTCATTTATACAAAAAAGATAAAAGGTTCCTCCTCCTGGCTCTTGATTGAACAAAGGGCAGACATGTCATCTCCTAGTGAACAAATGTGTAATGTTGTTAGTAAGCAGACGTTTACATACAGACATGTTGATTCCAGGTTGGCCAAAGGTGTAATCTTATTAGTAAACAGACATTTACATACAGTTCCCCTTCTTGACTGGGGGAAAAATGCAATTAGGATCTAACCCCAGACTTTTAGTCCCTAAATGACAAGAGACTCTGACACATCATGCACATTGCCCCTCCAACAGCATTGAGGGTACGAAGATCAAATAAAGTTCACAAAATCACCATCCCACTGTATTCTTTTAAACACTCATGATTATATCACATTGATATGCCTATAAGTAAATTCAAAAACAGTAAAACATCAAATTGAAAATGTTAAATGTCTTCAGTCCTACCAATGAACTTCTATAAGTTCAAAAACCGGACATTTAATCCCACAATAGTCTAGAGAGAAAGTCCAGCGCGAATCTTGATCGTCGCAAAAACGAAGCAATGTTTATGTGTGGAGTTCAGAAAATAAGAATAGCAGGTGAGAGAGAGAGAAAGAGAGAGAGAAATAGATAGAGGGGCTTAGCAGTCAAAATTCAGTTTGATTCATTAAAAAAATCAGTGGAAGGGGCATAATAAATGTAAGGCATAACACTATGTGATGTGGTTAAGTGTCACGACGCAATAGCAGATGTGTCCGTCCCTCGAAGCCATCTCCTGATGAAGGTCTTTGTTGAATGAAAAGTGCGTTCGACAGTTGGTCAATTTTTTAAAAAGAGGCGTTTGTCAGCCTCTTTCCGAACCCTGGCTCACTGCCAGAGATCGCAGGAAAGGTCACGGGACTTCATTCCCAGTGTGACTCAATCCTTGTGAATTGATGAAAAGGGGATTTGAGTGATTTCCCCCTTTCAAACAGCAGATTGACACTTGATCAGCTTTTCCAACTGTGTCAATCCGTGCCCAGGGAAAAGGCACTCCAATGAATCTTCTTTCCTCCGCGTCCTTGGGTAGCTTGTCAGGTAGACACTGGAACCGGGTGTGGTGGGATCCGTTAGATGGCTCCAATTGGTGTGGACGCAGATCAGCAGCTTAGTCAACCCCCTCAGTCGGAGTCAATTGATGTGATTTGATGAGCCTGGGACCTCTTGGCTCACATGTGGTGGATGTGGCCCCCACCATTATGATCAGCAAACCAATCTGTGTGCAAAATCATTTTCATTTAGTCACTCATAACATACATAGTCTTCATTCTTTACTTTGAAAAGAGCACCTGTTTTTTTAGCAAATGTTAATTGTTTAAGTTCTGTAGGTCCTGAAACATGCTGTTGGACACGGAAAAAGTTATTTGTGGCATTCAAACAGAATCCGTTTAATGACATTTGTACATTCAATGGCATAATAATGAAAGTCTTGTTGCCATTGAAACTTTATGAGGCCAATTGTTTAATATTTCTATTTTTCTTCAATGTCCTTGAGATCAGAGATAATATACTAAATCAAATATGTTTTAATCTCAATGCCTTTTCTATATCTTATGAAGTTTTGTTTTTTCAAGTGGGTTTGTCTGATCCAATCTTCCTAGGAAACCCTTATGATGGTAGATAATGATTAATCAAATATTTTACCATGATATTTACTGTTGTAGATTTTAGCATAAATGTGCTCTTTGTCGTACATCAAATTTCTGTATTTTTAACGCTGGTTTCTTATTATAGCAGTGTAAATCATTTAAAAACAACATCATCTTAACTCAGAACCATTCATGTCCGGCCGGGCCATGAACAGTCTGAGAAGAGATTTATACTCATACCTTAAATAAACACTGCAGTTCCTTTTTAACAACTTGTCTCATGAAAAAATGTCACCGAGGTGTGTCAATGTTCCTTCCACACCTAAATGGCAAATTCCATGGGCTCTAGAAATTATACTTTTCAATTGTTTCTGAAATTGAATATACTTACCGTATTTCTGCTATAAGGGTCGTCTTTTGTCATCTTTGTAGAACTTACGTTTCCTCCAAGTCAAATCCTCCAATTCTCCGCTCCATTCTTTGCCTGTAAATTCCTCACACCAAACTTCATTCTCACATCAGACTTCCTTTTGATACACCGACAGACCAGTCATTCTCACATTAGACTTCCTTTTCAACAAACTCAGACAGACCAATCATTCCCCCATCTGATAAAGATCAATTTTGATCATTTCAGACCTGAATGTGAAAACTGCAGCCGCTTCCAAATTGCTGCTTCAAAGAGGAAAAACAGACACCTTGTGTCCTGTAGATTAAAAAACAACCAAATTGTGACAATTTGGCCAACACCAGAATTATAAAAAGATCTCCAGCTGAGCTAGCCAGGAGCCATAAAAACAAAAGCCTTTGAGGCAAGAGTTTGTAATGTAAATTTGAATCCTGTTCAGGGAACTTAAAGTGAAAAAAAAAACAACTCAAGCAGATGTAAATTAAGATACTGCAGCGGAGGACTTTTAGGGTCAGGAAGAGAAGAATTATTATTATTATTATTATTATTATTTTTTTTTTAAAACAACCCCATTAATCTATTGCAGGTCACAAATCTTCCAAATATCTGCCATCTCAACTAGTAAAAGGAACGAGTTATAATCAGAAAAACAAAACAAAATCCCTACTTTACACCAACCAAAAAGTATTCTTAAAATGCTAACTAACCTCACCTCTTCTACAGAGTAGTGGGGGCTTTGTAAAAACACAGCAGGGAACTTTGCAGATCATGACCCAATTAAAAATCAGTGCTGCGACCTAAATCAAAAATTAAAAATTTAAAATTTAACCAGCAAATTCGCCGTAAGTGTTCCATATCTGAGTCCACTCTGAGAAGCCAAAGTTATAAAAGAGAAATGGGAAAAAATAGAAGGCCAAATTCAACAAGCATCAAACAACGGAAAATATAGTATTTAAAGATTAGAATAAATTTTATACTTCCCTAATTCACATAAGCTGTTCTCAATTTCCGAAACTGCGTTGCTATAGATCACATCTCCTTTCTGACATAGTACAGAGTGCAAATGTCTACAAACAGAATACAACATACGACCTCAGGCACCAAACTCAGATGATTCCAGAACTTTGAGTCCACAACTGTAGTTCATATTCCTTCCTGTCCTTGTCGATAGCAGTTTATGCAGGGCAAAGTTCAAAGCGGGCACTGGGCTTTGTGTACTGGAGTTCTCAGGAAAAGTTCATCATGGCAGAATCGATGATTATCCTGTCTGCTCAAAAAGTTGCTGGACATTATGCTCAAACAATGCATAAGAGTCATTGAACAGTCACAGGACGAGCGGATTTACAGTGTACCATCCTTTTCGCAGTCCGTGTGGTCACTTCCCCCCCGAAAGTGACCATTGTTCAGTTCGCCGTCCACTCTGAACATCAAGCATAGCAGGAGAATGCTGTTCATTCCATTTCCAGCACTTTTTGGTTGAGTCACCCAAGTGAAACACCTTTCAGTCAAAGATTGAACCTGCTTGAAACATTTATACACTCGGAACAGACAGAGGGAGATGAGATCATAGCAAGAGAACACTGCTTGTTGTCATTTAATTTCCAAGAAAAAATAAAATAAAAAATTTCCCCAAAATATTTTGTTTTTCAAACCCCTAATTTATTCATTTATTTATTTTGTGGTTTTATTTGAATTTGATCACTACACTATAGCTAGTAGTAGTACTATATTTACGCATATGTCTACCATAGACATCTTCATTACGTGGTACCTCAAATTTAAGAAAATGTGACAGCTGTCAGTCACCCTGGCCACTTGGATGGAAGTCCTTTCCAGACTTCTAGAATGGGACTCAGATAAAGACAAAGGTTAAATCATTTTCACACCTACGAATAAGTTATCAGAGATGCAGGGGAAATATAAAAATCAAAAATGAAAAGTCTATTTCAATTAAAATTTGGTTTTATTACTTATTCAACTATATTACACAGATCTGATTTTAAAATAATATGAGAGTGGCCTGTAGTTAACACCTAGACCTCTATGTCCTTCCGCATAACAGGAACAATTTGATTTAGCCTTAGACGACCCCTGCTATTCACACACACAACAGACTACAAGTCTCCCAAATGGAGACAATGGGAGAGAGGACTAAACTTATCACACCCCCTTTCCTTTTTATTTAGTTTAATTTAATTTTAACAGACAACAGTACAAATCACCACCTTCTTAAAACAGCAGCTCACGGCCCCCATCCTCACAGACCTTTAGTCCCTAATCAAGCGTGGGGGGAAGAGCTTTAAAAATTGTCACAGACAAAGGCAGAATTCCCCCCTACTTTCAAAATATGCAGATTTCCTGCTTACCATTAAATCTCGCTAGAACATCACACAACACACCTTTCCCATTGTCAGAGTCACACAAACAGTCACAAACTCCCTGCAGGCACACAAACAAGGAAAAAATCACACAATCCACACATGCTCCAAACATTTCACCAACTGGGCTCAACAAACACTCACACAACCCAAACTCCTCAACTTAATTCAGTGGCGTCTCAGTTGTTGAACCACAGACGAACACAAACCTCTCTGAAGTGCGCACTCATTTGTAAAATACACCGTTTATTCGTCTAATAATAACTTCACCACGTACTTATAGCTCAAATGTCGACTTATTCGCGCACAATCCATCGCAACGTTACGGCTGCGACACAGACACGTCGCGCACAATTTAAAACAAACAACGAAAAACCGCGTGGCCACAACACACCATGGAGCTTAACAAACAAACAAACGCGTACACTCAACAATTCATTTCTAAGCCAAGAGCTCTCGCTTGGTTCAAATTTTCCCCCCGGGTCATCTTTCACAGTCAACACTTCATCCAATTTATGTTCCAATTTCTTAACAGATGCGGCTGCCCGCAGCTAACTCATCCTTAGCCTTAAAAACAGATTCGCACAGTAGCATCTTACCAAAAACTCATCTCCTGCGCAAAACTCGTACGCTGGCAGAGCCGCTAGCTTAGCATCAGTTTCCTCATTCTCAAAATCACTTAACATCGTCATCTGCGCACCGTCTAACTTTTCTTCCATTCGAAGAAACTTATAGAAGTGTTTTTCACGGAGGTAATCAGCGTCTGGCGCTGTTTACACAATCAAATTCCACAAACACACCACATTTTACAACGGTGAGAACCAACCACTATCACAATTCGTGCGCATTCATACATTTAAAAGAGTTTCATACTTACGTTGACGCCGTGGTGGAAATGCGTCCAGCATCATGAACACACTGTTCGCTTAGCGACCAATTCTGACTCGCGACCGGAGGTCTATGCAAATCGAACCTCCTTAGTTACGGTCGAATTTTTTCGTCCATAATATGTAGTAATTAGTCGTTTTTAATATTTATAAAGTCAGTGACGTCTCACTTATGATACTACGATATAACAGATCAAAAGTATTCTCATTAATCCCCCCCAAAAAATATCTTTTCTTTTTTTTTTTTCAGACAAACACAAACAAGACGAAAACGAAACAGATTTTAAATACCTTTTGCGCGACTTCAACAAATATATCCTGGATCTTCACGGGCGGCTATATCACACAGCTCTGAACCGAAAAAAAACGGCAGGCTTCCTATTATATCAATCCACGCACCGTAGCGAACTACGCGACATACGGGCGTTTAGCTCAGCAAACACTACGCGTGATCAGCGCGAGCTGCTTATTTCACAACACACATCCGCAACACATAGTGCGATCACCACTAGCTGCTTATAACACCACAACAACAGAATCAGCCTATTCCTCCGTGGTACTCAATGTCACATGCCGTTTTAAACGGCGAAGCGCTTCGACTTGACGTCACTTCCGTAAACACGGGGCATTCCTATGCGCGACTTAATATTTTCCCGGCTTCTTATTTAACACAACATACACACACCGAGGAATTATGTCCCTCGGTTCAGTAACTCCACACAGCACACACCTTGTTAACACACAGGCGGCTAATCCACTCCGCACTCCCAGTATCTTATATACTGACGGCTTATTCATACGAAAAAATTAAAAAACACAACCTATTCCACCGCGGAAAAAACTCCCATGCATGGTTCAATGTCGTAGTAATTTTCAAAATCGAGGACTTTCCGTCCCACCGTAAGAAATATTACTACACCCCCCTAACTTGTTCACAGATCCCAAATACAACTTAGCACAGACGAAATGCAACTGTATTGATCCCAAACAACCAGAATTTCTCTACGTGGATAAAATGTCCACTCACCTTGTTAATATTTTTGCGCTTTAGAAATCCGGTGTTCAGGATCAATCACAGCTGTCGAAAAAACGTCTCAATAAGTCCACGTCGGCGTCACCATTTTGAAACTTTATTTTGATTACTATTTTAAGTGTAATCTTTGCGTGTCCAAAATAATTGTATTCAGGATCTGATGAAGAAGTTTTCTTGCAAGAATTTATTTAGAGGCCTCTAAAGACACAGTCAGAATATCACATCAGAATGCAACGCGATGATTCCAAGTGTGTGACAATTGTATGAACATCGACTCATTTATACAAAAAAGATAAAAGGTTCCTCCTCCTGGCTCTTGATTGAACAAAGGGCAGACATGTCATCTCCTAGTGAACAAATGTGTAATGTTGTTAGTAAGCAGACGTTTACATACAGACATGTTGATTCCAGGTTGGCCAAAGGTGTAATCTTATTAGTAAACAGACATTTACATACAGTTCCCCTTCTTTACTGGGGGAAAAATGCAATTAGGATCTAACCCCAGACTTTTAGTCCCTAAATGACAAGAGACTCTGACACATCATGCACATTGCCCCTCCAACAGCATTGAGGGTACGAAGATCAAATAAAGTTCACAAAATCACCATCCCACTGTATTCTTTTAAACACTCATGATTATATCACATTGATATGCCTATAAGTAAATTCAAAAACAGTAAAACATCAAATTGAAAATGTTAAATGTCTTCACTATAAGTAAACTCAAAAACAGTAAAACATCAAATTGAAAATGTTAAATGTCTTCAGTGGCAACTGGTAGAGAGTGCTATCTTTTAACACAAGTTTTCCTTGTTGAAGCATGGTAATTCCTTTGGGAAACTTGACTCCTTGACTGTAGCGTATAATCACCATTTCTGCTTCGTCCAAGTCACCTACAGAGAGGTGTTCGCTGTGAAATTTTGACCTGAAGTCTCTTATCTGTCTTTCAAGCCTTTGACTGTCTTCTGACGGATGTCAATTCCTTTCTTTTTGCAGAGAGGAGCTTCAGCATGTTCCTTAATCTAAGGATCCCTGCAACTGCACGTTTTAGTCAATACCATCTTGAGAGAAGAAGAAAAAATTCAGTTCTTATTGGCCTGTCCTTGCTGCCACAGCCGCAGCAGTCAGTTCGAGTCGTGGTATAGTAACTGGTTTCAATGGTGTGACCCTGACCTTTCCCATAATGAAAGCACAGTACATTTGGTTCCGAGTGTTTCTTGAGACCAGGTAGCTGACGTTCCCATACCCTTTCTCGCTGGCGTCTGCAAAATGGTGAAGCTGCGCTGAAGTAGTTTCTCCAAAGCTGGCTGGCTTAACACATCTTTTTACTTCAAATGTGGTTAAGTGGTACAAATTTAGCACCCACTGTTGCCACTGCATAGCCAGATCGTCCGGCATGGCGTCATCCCATGCATGTTTTGTTCTGGATAGTTCCTGCAGAATGTGCTCCACAGGGAGGATAAGTGGAGCCAAAATCCTAAGCGGATCGTAGATAGTGCTAACCATTGAGAGCACTCCTCTTCTTGTGAGTGGCTTGCTTTGAGTGCACACGCTGAACTGCAGTGTGTCTGACTCCACACACCCTGAACTCTTAAAGGTCTTTCGATTGGCAAAATCATTTTCTAAATCCAGCATCTTGACTTTGTCGGCTCTCTCCTTTTCATGTACTGATGCGAGCACAACTCTGCTCAAGATGGTGTTTGTAGCTTCTGTGCTGAACTGTGCCTGATTGTCCTCTGCACACCTTCTCAATGCATAACTTGCACGACTTGGCAACAAAGGTGCACCAACTATATGGACCAACATTCTGTGTTCTTTTAGCTGCTGTCTCCCTGTGGCCACCACAAAAATCTCAACACATCAGTGTCTACCAAGGAAACTTTGACTTGATTAAACATACCTTCAATGTCAGCCATGAAGGCAATCGGCTCTTGTCGGAATCTTGTTAGCACTCCAATGAGAGAACTCGTCAAGTCTGACCCTTGTACCAAACATAAATTAAGTGAGGTGCCTCTATATGTGGCTGCACAGTCAAAAAACACACGTAACTTGTGCTTTGTTGGGTGGTAAACCCCATGTTGTGGGATGTACCATGTCCTCTTGCTACCAGTACCTTCATCAACTGTATCAATTTCCCTGGCGTAGCCCTTCGCCATCATCTCTGTCATGAACTTTGTGTAATGCTCATGAAACTCTGGGTTTATCATCAGCTTCCGCTTCAAGCTTTCAGCTCTCTGTACTGCAAAGTCACGATTATTTGGGAAAATAATGTCTTTGTTCTTAAAAGGCAGGCCAATGCTGTGATGGCCGTCAACCAGCTTCACTGACTTTGATACAGAGTCCATGAATTGTTGGTCTTCAAAAGACATTTCCATTTTTTCAGCCATCTGATGCTCAGGGAAGTCCAACTTTATTTGACGCTCAGTGAGCTCTTCCAGGTGAGATCTTATTTACGGTCGTTTGTGGCCACTCAGTGCTTTCCTCTCTGGGATTTTCACCCTTCAGTGTTCCATTGATAGTCCACCCTAGAAGAGTCTTTACCACATATGGTCCATTTCCCTCACTGTTAACGACCTCCCATAGTTCGAATGCTTTTGGTACGTTTGTTTCTATTAACAAACCTATTTCTCCAACAATTCTTTTAAGTTGAACATCCTTCAAATGTGGCCATCTGTCCACATCACTTTGTTGAGGAATGTTCTCCTTCTTAACTGGGATCTTAGATTGTGTAAAAACTTTTGGAAGGTTCAAGAAATTATCCTCATCCAAAGCACTGACTTCAAGTCCCTTGACAACATGAGTACTGACAATTTCTTATAAGCCCATGGTGCGGAGCATAATGTTTGTCTTTTTTCTTGTTATCATAAGATTCCTCATAAATTTTTCAGTGCAGAAAGTTCCAGTACTTCCTGGGTCTAGAAACGGGTATACTTCAATTTTGTTGCTCCTCAAACACCAGACCTTGACTGGAACGATTGACAGAGCACAAGCTGCTTCCCCAGCCCCAGAACAACCACAAGTTTCATTTTCATTGGGGGCTGAACTTTGGACAGCTTGTTGGGCATTCTGGCTTTCATCCACAGCCATTGTTTGACAAAATGCAGGATGGTGGGATGCTTTCGTTAACATGTTTGACAGATGTGTCTTTGCTGACAGCCTTTACTTAAATGTCCCTGAGATAAACATCCAAAACACAAACCTTTAGATTTGAGGAAATCAAGCCTTTCCTTGTGGGGCTTCTGTTTGAATATCCTGCAATAATCCAAGGAATGTCCTTTATTTTCACAAAATACAGATTGTTTGAACTTTGTTGATTGCTTTTCACTTGTGTTGGCAGAATTGTCAATTTTTACCTGCTCTGTTGGATTTGTGTCAGATGTGACATTTGTAGCAAACATGTTTTTCCTTTCTTTCTATTTTGTGGCCTTTCCTTTGCCAACCTTTTGCTCATTTCTTTGTTTTGATAAAGCAGGATCCTGTATATTGCCAAACAACGGATGAGATGCAATTTTTGCTTGTTTATTCACAAAACTAACTGTATCTGTGAAGATGGCTCTCATTCCTGACTTTTTTTAAATGTCGCAAGCAACCACTCTCCACTTTTCTCTTAATTTGAAGGGAATTTTGGATATAATTGTGCGCATGTTGGTAGTGCTGTCCAGCTCATCAATGTAATCCATGCTATCAACAGTGTTGCAGCAACTTGTGAGGAAAACTGCAAACTCTGTAAGCGCTTCACCCACTTCTGACCTTACTACAGGCCACTGCAATGCCTTTTTAATGTAGGCAGAAGCAATTGTGTATTCATTTCCAAAATTCTCATACAAAGGCCTTTTTGCTTCTTTATAGCCCCATCTGGATTCATATGTACACAGCTGCGTACTAGAACATTAGGTCTTCCATGTGTAAATTGCTCAAAAAAATGTCTATCTTTGTTAGTTTCTGTCCTTTCTTCAATTCCATGCTCAAATGCTTTAACAATAAAACCAAATTCCAGTGGATTACCACTAAAGACTGGAATTTCAAGTGGCAGTAGCGTAGACACTTTCTGTTGCTTCATTAAAAGTTCAGTGATTTCATTCTGTCACTGCATTACACTCAACAAATCTCTGTGGCCTGTGCTGCATTGGTTACTAGATCTGTCCTTCAATCGATGATGTATGTTACTCCTTTCTGAGTCACTGTGAAGCAAGTGTCCTTTTCACATGACCCTTTTTGCCAACATCGTCATGTTCGGACAACACAGTCCTGAAACTGCGCTCACTACCTTGATCTGGAGTCACATCTCTAAATGCAGCAGTGTCTGACCAATCTATCTCTTTTGTAGTTAGCACCTCTAGCTTTGCGTTAGCAGCAGCAATAGCTGTTTGCAACTCTAACTCCTCTTTTCTGGCCTTGAACAGAGCTTCTTTTTAAATTTCTTTTGATTTGATTTGGTTCTTTATTGAACATATAAACACAAAGAAAACACGTTACATGTCTAAAATATGAATTGAAATAAAAAAAACAAGAATAGGAAAAAGGAAAATAGTTTATATGTTCAAAAGGGGTAGGAGGAAGTTAAAAACGTATCTAGTCCTACCCCTTATTCATTCAAACACACCTTTGCTTAATATTTGTTCTTGTTTTTTTTTTTTTTTGTAGACACTTGTACCCTTTATCTTATAAGGACTCTCTCTAATTTCAAACAGCTTCTGAGTACTGTGGCAGAGTAGATTGTTGTGTACTTCATACATTATTTGTGCTATTTTAAATTAAACTAAGTCGTAGAATTTCATTGTATTTGATTTAATAAATAGAGAATGAGTTGGCTCTGTATATTTTGATTGATTTATAATTCTTATGGCTCTTTTTTGCAGTTTGAAAACAGGATCGATATTTGTTTTATATGCGTTTCCCCAGATTTCCACACAATAGGTCAGATATGGTAATAATAATGAACAATATAATGTGTATAATGATTTCTTATTCAGGACATCCTTAGTTTTAGAGAGTATCCCTATAATTTTTGACATTTTCCTTTTGACATTTTCCATGTGTGACTTCCAACGTAATTTTTCATCAATAACTACTCCAAGAAATGTATTTGCATCCACTCTTTCTATTTCAAGTGAATTTACAATAAGTTTGACCTGTTGTGTGGTTTGTCTAGTACCAAAAACTATAAACTTGGTTTTGTTTAAGTTTAATGATAATTTGTTAAAGTCAAACCACCAATTTTTTTATGTGTTCAATTGATTCTCCACATTAGTCAGAAGCTGCTTCAGGTTCTCTCCTGAACAGCAGAGAGTTGTGTCATCGGCGAATAAGACACTTTTTAATATTTTTGAGACACAACAGATATAATTTATATAACATATAAATAATTTGGGGCCTAGCACAGACCCTTGGGGGACTCTATGAGTAATCCTCAAGTGTTTTGATTGTATATTGTTAAACTGTAAGTACTGATATCTATTATCCAAATAACTTATGTGCCAAGCCTCTTATGCCATATCTTTCTAATTTATTCATTAGTATAGAATGATCTATAGTATCAAATGCTTTTTTTAAATCTATAAAAAATCCAACAGTACATTTTTCATTATCTATGCTAGTAGATATTGCTTCTACGAGTTCCATGACTGCCATTGAGGTGGTCTGTTTTTCTCTAAACCAATATTGATTTTCACTTAAAAGCTTATGTTTTTCAATACAGTTGCCCAGTCTATATGGAAAAAAAAAATCTTGAATCTTTTAGAACTGTCTTTCTCCATTTTTATGAATAGGAATAACTTTTGCTATTTTCATTTTTGATGGAAATATACCGGCTTTAAACGATAAATTACATATATATGTAAAAGGGGTTGCACAACATATTCTATAGTACTTTTTACTAATGTCATATCAATATTGAAGCAGTCAGTGGACTTTTTATTTGTTTCACATTTTAACAACATTTAATACTTCTCTATCATTAACAACATTACGCCACATAGTGGATGGATTTTTTTTTATATGCTTATCTATTTCATAATTATTTCTTGGCTATGGGATTTCTTTTGCCAAATTACTGCCAACATTAACAAAATACTCATTACAATCATTAGCTATATCTGATTTTCTTTCAATAACTATTTGTATCTTTTAGAAAATATTCTGGATAATCTATTTTTTAAAGCTATTTTTAATTACATGATGATTTAGTATTTTCCGTATTTCTTGTGTGTTGCTTTTATTCTGCTCTAGTAATGCATGATAATAATCTTTCTTACTTTTTCGGATAATATTCAATAGTTTATTTTTGTAGGTCTTGTACTTTATTTCAACTTCCATAGTTCTCAATTATTTTTTTTTTTTTGTAAAAAATGTTTTTCTTTTTACATGCATTCTCTATCCCCTTCGTCATTCATGCCTTATTTAGACCTTTATACTTTCTTGTGACTTTTATTAATAGACAATGGTGTATTGTATAGAGAAATAATGGTAGACTGAGATGCACTGTATGCGATATTGGGATCATCATTTGAATAGACCTCAGACCAATTATGTTTTTCTAAATCCAGCCATAGAGCGTTTTGTTCTTAGTCTTGTTTCTGATGTGTAAGTTATTGTTGGTTTTATTTTCATTATTTTTTTTTAAAATCAGAATAGTCTTGGAAGATTGCAAAGACCGGTAGATGATCACTTGTATCATTAATAAGAAGTCCACTTTCTATTTTATGGTCAATTTTATATATAAATATGTTTTTTATTAGTGTAGCTGTAACAATTGTTATTCTGCTAGGTTTCATAATTACAGGGAATAGATTATTACTATACATTGTATTTATAAAATCAGTTGTTTTCTGATGCCCATTCGGGTTTAACAAATCAATGTTAAAATCACCACACATTATTTGCGTTTTTTTTTAATCATTTGTGTATCTGAGAATGTCCGTTAGTTTTTCATTAAATATGAGACAAGACATGATCCTGGTGTCCTATACATACAACTTATAATGACGTTTGGTGCATTTTTAATATGTACTTGTACAATGGTTAAACATTCCATTATGTTGTCAATGGTGGTAGTCAAATGTTCAATTTTACTGCTTCTTAGAGCTTTGTCTACATATATTGTGACACCCCCTCCCCTTCTATTTTCCTTATTTGTTGCAAACAATTCATATCCTTCCACTCCCATGTCACTATTTTTTTCATTATCAAGCCATGTTTCTGATGTGGCAATTATTTTGAATTTATTTAATTTATTCAGGTATTCTTTGATTTTTGTAACATTTCTGCAGAGACTTTTACTATTGAAATGTATAATTGAATTTGCATTTTATATTTTTGTTGAATTGATCGTCCATATAATAGTTGCAAGTGAAACTGCAGTAATGATTTTGTAGAAGTGATTGTCTGGGTCCAAATTATTCTCAGAGTCAAATGTTTTGTAGTCAGCGTATTCAAATGTTTTCAAGTCCATATTATTTGTGTTCATCATGTTCATCTTTCCTTGTGTTACTGTGCTGCTGTTGATATATATTTGTGGTGTATTTTTGTCATCATCTAAAGTGAGTTTACTGTATTGTATTGAATGCTCTGGAGATTGAATATTTCTCATGCTTTTTGTAATGTTCCTGCACATGCTAACAGAGCCGCTTTTTCTATTTTCATCCTTGATACAGTCATGGTAGAAGACACAACAGAAGATGATCTGCTAGTTTTCTGTTCTTTGCTGTTTGTTCTTTGAGGATATCAATGAGACACTTCATGCAGGCTCAATTTCTGCATCAATTCTTTTTGCCTCATCTTCTTGTTCATTTACTTGTTCTAGCCAGCTCTCACTCTTTTCCACAAAGGTCTTTATATATTTTGAATTGGGCTCAAATCACTGTGATTGGTCTTGCAAAACTTCAGTGTCACTAATACGTTTTTTAACTGCATTATTGGCTGTACAAAATTCCATGTACCTGCCTGCAAAGTCACTTGCTATTGTGATTAAATAAATCTACATTACACAAAATAACAAATGTAAAACGCCAAATATAGTTTGTGACCAGTAAACAAAAATTATTCAAATGGAACACAAATAGATAAACATATATTCACATTTGAACTCATCTATATTCATATTTTTTATAGCTCTAACAATCATGTACGGTATGCCTTTAATTAATTGTGATGGTTTTTAAAATAGCAGGATATGGACCCATTAAATTACATAACACTGCATTTTATTTTTCAGCTGAAAAGGTTGATCCTATTCTGGGTTCACTAGTCATTGAGTTAAATTATTTTATTTTGTCTTTTTACCTTTAGCAACACCATACTCAAACTGGATTAAATGTCAAATCATGCACCATAAGTCACAATTTAGATAATTACAAAATGATACATAACAGCTGAATACAATATAGTTCAATGTAGTTTAAAAAAAAAAATCAAATACTATTCTTACAGTGGTGTGGAGCAATCTTCTCTCTGCCATGATGAAGCAGCACCTCTAGAACAGCAGGCTTGTGTGTGTCATTCCACACATGTCATGCAAAGATTTTCATCATACAGGAATTTTTTTTGGACCTTGTCTCCATGTGACATTCAATGTTAACTTGTAATTTTCCCCTTTACACTGTTCAATTACATCTATTTACACACCATTACCAAAACGTGCAGAAGCTTTGATTTTACTGTCTAATGTGTTAAAAACATTTTTCCTGCTCAACATGGTATACTCAAAAGCGGCTTTATTAATAAAGATGTTTAAAACTGTCTTTATATAGTTACATATGTTTATTAAGATAATAATAATTGACTAACAGCATTTCCCACATTAAATTTTTAAACTTTCCTGCTTTTCTTTTGGCTTTCGGCTGCGAGCCTTAAGGTAGCAATCTGCCCCCCCCCACACACACCTCATTTTCTGACTTCAACCACACTTAAAGGAGATTACAAGAGAGCAGTAGCCAGGTTTAATATCGCAGGAACTGACTGTACAATACACTTTCACTCAATTTGTCAAATAGATGTTGTCTCCACATTGGGTGGCACATGCACAAAGAAAAGTACGGTAAGCCTTCCTTACAAAACAAAATCTCTACCTTTGCAAGTCAGATAAACTTGCTAGACTACAGGTTTGTACGAATCCAGATGCACGATGGACCAAAATGAGTCCATTTGTAGATTATGTATTCATTCTATCTATTCATCAGTACAGGTTAGTTTTGTTTGCCTTAGTACAATTTGGTTTGGTTCACTATGATCAGGCTTGCTGAGGTACCTGAATCTCTGAGGTGGTCCTCAAGTCCTACTTACCTAGAGGTTGTTAAAAAAGTGTACTTTTGTTCCAAAATGATATTTAATATCTAATTTTGCCAACATATATATTGTAATGAGATTGTGTTAATTCCTCTATCGAACTAATGGCTGGTTAGTATGTTCCACACTTTTGTTTTTACTGAATGTTGGTGGCTATTTATTTTATTTTACTTTTACATAATGTTGGGTTTGGTCAGCAATTTTAGAGGCATGCTCCAAGCTGACGCCTCATTTATTTTCCTTCTCCGCTTCTTCCCTTTCTTGTCTCGTGTATGTGTTTCATGTGAGCTCAAGGCTGCTTTTCAGTCTGACCACGTGCGTCTCCTCCGCAGCAGCCGGCTGTTCGATGAGAACATTCAGCTAAATGTCTGATCGATAGAGGCTGGCAGCGCTCTCTGCTGCTGCCGCCAGAATACTGAGAAGGAGGGGGGAGGCGCCTGTTAACATTGTCACGTTAATGGTGGCCATACTGAAAATCAGGAAGACCTCATGTTTGATCTCCGTCTGGGTCTGTGATGTGTCTTTTTGTTTTCTGTTGTTTGAATGTTCTATTTGATGTGGTGGACGCATCAACAGATGCTTAGGCTAGTACACTAATTTTTACTTTCATGTTGATGTATTTTTCATTGTTTGCATATTTTCCAATTAGAACATGATGATTCAGGTCCCAGTAATAGTGCAATGCTACTCTTTTTCATTTATTCTCAATTCTGATAGGACTTTGATCCCATTCTTTGCCCTGCAGGATCAATATGCTACTGACTCATGAATTATTTTTAAAGATTCATCAGCAGCAGAAAACAAACACATATAATTAATTTAAAATGGGAAAAGGTGAACACAATGTGCACTGGAGATTGGGCACAGCTGACCTTCATTTGGGACATTGTGAGCTTCCAAGAGCTCCCCAATTCCACCAACAAGCCTTCTTTTGATGAAGTAGTGTCAGGAGACTCTTTGGCGGGCCCTTGTATTTCTTCCCAGAGGTAGTTAAAAAGGTTCTCGGTGGCACGGCCTTGGGGGTGGATTAGGCCCAACTGCAGTTCCTTAAGGCACAGGATGTTGTGGCAGCCGTCTTGGTTGGCACGCATCTGGAACATTGCATGGACATCAGTGTCACTGTCTCTGGATTGGCAGACTTGGGGGTGGTGACTGGAGAGTAGGCTTCATCAGGAGGGTCAATTCAGATTCAGGAGGAGCAATGTGGCTTTCATTCTGGCCGGGTAAAAGTGGACCAGCTCTATAACCTCAGTAGGATTCTAACAGGTCATGGGAGCTAGCTACCATTACGCATAGTATGCATAGTGCTAGGTCACCATTGTCAATCGGTCCGTGTGGGCCCCCATTTTGCACACGAGGATATATTGGGATACCATCAAATGTGCACATCATCCATTATCAACCACCCTCTTGTCTACTTTACAAGTTGAAGACGTAAAAGAAACAATTAGAAGAGAGTAAGCAATGACCGAACGCGCAGTTAAGCACGCAGCTAATGGACAGCCTTGACTTAGCGTCATCTTTCCTCAACAAATGTGCACATCATCCATTATCAACCATCCTGTTGTCTACTTTGCTTTGCAAGTTGAAGACGTAAAAAAAACGAAGAGTAAACAATGACCGAACGCGCAGCTGATAGACAGCCATGACTTAGCGTCATCCTAAGATGAAACTGTTTCGACAAGATCATTTTGACCTGTCACATTTGGAGCGGTATCTGCAAAACGACGGAGTAAATGAAGCCGGTGTGGAAGTAACCTGGCAAGAGCCAGATTGATCATGTGAATACAAAATTTGGTCAAATATAAAGTGTCAACCTATGCTGTTGAAACTGTGCAAGTTGTGACAGTGTGTAAAAAAAAAAAAAAAAGTAAAAAAAAAAAAATTTCTTCATCTGATGGAAAACAAATCAGGACATTAGAAAATCGGATGAATGAACAGAGCAGCTGTTTCAGCTTTATCCCCTTTTGATGCCCACCTTAAATTTTAGTCACAGTAAGCATTTTAATAAATCATTCACTTTTTGATGAAGACTTATATTATAGTGCTCATTAACTGCTAAATCTTGCTCTAAATGAACGGTTGTACGTTGTTAATCTTGTTGTAAATTACTGAATTACATTATGACATTTACTTCCCTTCATAATGATTGGTAAAAAAAAGATTTTTTGTTGTTGCTTGTATTCAGAATGAGAATGAAGCTGACCCAATTAATTATCCTCTATTAAATAACTCATTAGTTGCGCAGTGCATTGCATTTGGGTTCCTAGAGCAGTTGATTAGTTGGTGTAAAAAAAAGCAACAGTGTGGTTGTTGAGGCTGTACCTTTTTTGGGTGCTTTTTTTGTCTTGATGTGATCATCCTGCCAGCTTCCTGTGCCTGCACCATCGGCACTCTCATTCAATGTGTCTCTTATACTGCAGTGTTTCTTTGACTTTTTTAAGTTCTTGAGCATTTTTTTCATTATAAAATACTTGCCTTCACTTGGTTCCTGCATTTGGGTCCACCTGCCATCCCTATGTGTTGTGTCAGTACAACCAGAGGATTGAAGCCCTATGGACCCAGCTGTCACGGTTGCGGAGTGGAGGACCCAAATGCAGGAAGGCAGGAGAGCCACGGCAGGGATGCATGTTATACTGAAAACGATTTATTTGATAAAAAACCCTAACAGGTGTACTGGGTGAACAAAACCAACAAAGATCTGAAAAGACCAAAAATCAAAGTAACAACAAAACACCAGTGGTGACAACGACAAAGATCCAACAAAGACTGAACAAAACCAGGGAACTAAATACAAGCCAACTGACGAGACAACGAGAGACACCTGGACAAGACACAAGTGGCTGGGGGAGATGATTGGATGACACAAGGGAACAGGATGACGAGTACAGGTGCAAACAAAACCTTAAAAGTCAGACAGGACACCAATCATAACAGTATCCCCCCTCAAGGGACGGATCCCAGACGTCCCAAACAAAAGTCAAACATGGCAGTGGGACCAGGAAGAGAGCACAGGCGTAGAGGCCAGGGGCTGCAGCGGCACAGGCGTAGAGGCCAGGGGCTGCAGCGGCACAGGCGTAGAGACCAGGGGCTGCAGCGGCACAGGCGTAGAGGCCAGGGGCTGCAGCGGGACAGGCGAACAGGCCAGGGGCTGCAGCGGCACAGGCGAACAGGCCAGGGGCTGCAGCGGCACAGGTGAACAGGCCAGGGGCTGCAGCGGCATGACGTGTGCCGCCGGAAATGGGAACTGGTGGTGGGCGCAGCACGCGCGCCGCCGGAACGGGAACTGGTACTTGCCTCTTGCTCTGCTGGGTCCGTTTCTGGTTGGATCATTCTGTCACGCTTGCGGAGTGGAGGACCCAAATGCAGGGAGGCAGGAGAACCACGGCAGGGATGCATGTTATACTGAAAACAATTTATTTAACAAAAACACTAACAGGTGTACTGGGTGAACAAAACCAACAAAGATCTGAAAAGATCAAAAATCAAAGTAACAACAAAACACCAGTGGTGACAGCGACAATGATCCAACAAAGACTGAACAAAACCAGGGAACTAAAAACAAGCCAACTGACGAGACGAGAGATACCTGGACAAGACACAAGTGGCTGGGGGAGATGATTGGATGACGCAAGGGAACAGGATGACAAGTACAGGTGCAAACAAAACCTTAAAAGTCAGACAGGACACCAATCATAACAGTATCTCCCCTCAAGGGACGGATCCCAGACGTCCCAATCAAAAGTCAAACATGGCAGTGGGACCAGGAAGAGAGCACAGGCATAGAGGCCAGGGGCTGCAGCGGCACAGGCGTAGAGGCCAGGGGCTGCAGCGGCTCAGGCGTAGAGGCCAGGGGCTGCAGCGGCACAGGCGTAGAGGCCAGGGGCTGCAGCAGGACAGGCGAACAGGCCAGGGGCTGCAGCGGCACAGGCGAACAGGCCAGGGGCTGCAGCGGCACAGGCGAAAAGGCCAGGGGCTGCAGCGGCACAGGCTAACAGGCCAGGGGCTGCAGCAGCATGACGTGTGCCGTCGGAAATGGGAACTGGTGGCGGGCGCAGCACGTGCGCCGCCGGAACGGGAACTGGTACTTGCCTCTTGCTCTGCTGGGTCCGTTTCTGGTTGGATCATTCTGTCACGGTTGCGGAGTGGAGGACCCAAATGCAGGGAAGCAGGAGAACCACGGCAGGGATGCATGTTATACTGAAAACGATTTATTTAACAAAAACACTAACAGGTGTACTGGGTGAACAAAACCAACAAAGATCTGAAAAGACCAAAAATCAAAGTAACAACAAAACACCAGTGGTGACAGCGACAATGATCCAACAAAGACTGAACAAAACCAGGGAACTAAAAACAAGCCAACTGACGAGACGAGAGACACCTGGACAAGACACAAGTGGCTGGAGGAGATGATTGGATGACACAAGGAAACAGGATGACGAGTACAGGTGCAAACAAAACCTTACAAGTCAGACAGGACACCAATCATAACACCAGCAAGCCGTTAAGATTAAAAATGAATTTCTCGTTGTCTCTTTGATCCATTTCTCCTAGTTTTTCTCCTTCCCTATACCGTTTGTAGTTCTTATGTGTTCTTTCCCCTGTTACTTCCAATCCGCTATCTAGCTAGAAAAAAAATAAAAATAAAATAAAAAAATAAAAATAAAAATTTTAATATAAAATATAAAATATGGATGTGTGCCAGTATTTACGGAAGTAGTTACAACGGCATGATAATCTCCTTCCTAAATCCACTATGGTTCATAGCACTGTACGTTTTTCTTTTCTGCCTCTGGCACTGCTGTCTTTCTTTGGGCCCATGTCAAAGAAAATTGTTGTGGAAAAATCCAAATGCACTCGCAAATGTACGGAGCACCTCCGGGAGTATTCACCCGCTCTGACTGGAAATGAGCAGCGCTTCATCTCCACTAGCATTCGGCATCGATCGGCTTCACTCGGCTACCCGATCAAGGTACGTTTGGTTTTGCTTGATTTGCTTGGGTGTTCAAACTCCGAAAATGAGGTCAAACTCCGAGGCATTTTTTACTCCGATTTTTTTGGTCGAAGTCTGATTTGTACGAGTTCCAAGACGAGGTTTCACTGTAATAGATCATATGCTGACCAATCACGTGAATTGTTATCAATTCCTACGGCACAATTTAAGAGCTCGCTGCACGGCAAACTATAATGTGCCCTGGCTTGGAATCACTGCCTTAAATGCATCCCTCAGTGTTTTGTAATTTCTGTCCCTCACCTCATCCATCTTTGTCCACATCTTCTCTTGTCCCCCGGCTCTGACCATTGCTTGGCCATCTATAAGGGCAAACTTTCCCATCCCAGTGTCGCTTCCTGCTCATCAATGCTGAGGACTGCTGCCTGGCCTAGATTACTCTGCTGGGCATGGTATGAAGTAGGTTTACAGCTGTATGTCAGATGCTTAAAAAGACTTCATGATTTTAGGTGGGAAATAAATTCTCTTGGAACGCTGAAAAATGGGTGAGCCTACCCATATTAGCTATATGGGTTCTGTTAAATTGTCTCATTAAGTGATAAATTAAGCATAGTTTTAAAAGAACAACATTTGGTTAGATCGTCAGGCTTTGATTCACCAATCCGACATCAGCAAATTGTGACCGACGCTTACCGCCTGTGGCGTCAGCATGTCACGCCGGGAAAACTGACAGAATTACACACCCCAACAGGCAGATATTCAACGGCAATTATTAAATACTTTCTGCGCATGCGTGAGAACGTTAATCCCCCTCCATACGATCGGCAGCAGTAGTCACTATTCCTCATTTTTAGAAAAAGGCAACCGGAAAGCTCTTACGGGGGCAGGATGTAAAATGTAAACAAATCAGACTCACAATGTATTCCGCCCTCACGCTATTTATAGAGTATTGTGTAATATAAAAGTAAATCCTACCTGATATATCCAGTTCCGTCTTCATGTCTTGCCATAATTTGGCTTTCATCCCTCAATCGTCACGTCCTTTAATGTGCTGACCTCTCTTGAACCATAGTGATGAATTCATTTTCTGTTCTCATAATTACGTCCAAATGATAATGTGCAAAATGAGCGAAATTGTAAAGGCTTACTTCTTATCTGCTTTCGTTATGTCCTGTTCTTGCCAATCCGAGTGTCAGCAAATGTCACAACGGGCCGACGACGATTCGACATGTTGAATCTGCCGAAAACGACCCCCAAATACTCCCCAACGGGATCCGACGTAAAAACAGCTATTTATACATTAATCAGACGGCGCATACCGATGCCCGGACCAAGGAGATTGTGGTGGATTTCCATAGGAAAGAACAAATCAACCATCAACCTCTTCAAATTCTGTGGGGTAACAGTGACTGAGGAGCTGTCCTGAGGTGATCACATTTCCACAGCGATGGGCAAGGCCTAACAATGCCTCCACTATTTAAGAAAGCTGAAGAGTGCTCACATTCCCAGATCTCTGATGGTGAACTTTTACAATTGTGCCATCAGCAGTGTTCTAAGATATGGATTCTTAGTGTGGTTCTCCAGCTGCACTAAGGCTTACCAGCAGGCTCTCCAGCGGGTTGTGAAAGCTCCTGGGAGAATCATTGGAACAACTCTCCCTGAGATCAGCACCATCTCCACTCGCTGTTTGAGTGCGCAACATCCTGCGGGACCAGCACCATCCGACTCACCACCTTTTCCACCTGCTGCCCTCAAGGAGAAGGTACAGGTCCATACAGGCCAGAACATCAAGCCTGGCCAACAGTCTGTATCCACAGGCTGTGAGGCTACTGAACTCTGCCCCTCTGCCAACTCCTTATGGATAATAATCACATCCAACAACAATAATAACTTTGAACTGGTTTGTATTGTTGCAGAATGTCACTACTCCTACATCTCCCATTACCTTTCTTATCCAACGTTTGATGACCACAGTACTTGATTAACTGATCCGGTTTTGCACTGATGCACGATGTCATTCTCAGGTATCTGAAAATTTCTGCTCTGCACTTTATTCATGACAAGACCTTAAATGGCTGCTTAGTCTTTGTTGTACTAAACTTCACTGTTTGCATACAGTGTCAAATGTTTACACTGGGTCATTTTATGGGTATTTATTTTGTGGGGTTTTACACTTTACCAACTCTCCTATATGGTTGCTGCAAACGAAGTTCCATTATTCCTTTGGAACTATGACAATAAATATTCAGAATCTAAATCTTTCGAACTTTCGACATTGGATTGGTACCAAGGCCTTTCGTTTGACTGTAAGGCACAGTTGCAGTTAAAAAATCATGGCCCATTGTACACATCTGGGCATTGATGGAGCAGGCATGATGTAGAAAAAGCTTTAACATTTTAAACTCCACAATGCACCTATAATGATGAAGAGGGGACACATTTAATTGAATACTGGCCTATAATCATTTTATTGTATACACTGTAATTAGGGCAACATGCTGTTTTTTCACAAATTGCAGATTATTCTTTTTTTACATAAAATGTGATTCTGTTTGCCAGTTCTGTAAACTGCTGACATTATTATCCTTTCTGGTTGTTGTAGCCAGATATATTTGTTTTTATACACTGAATATTGAATGTGAATTTTAAATGGCATTTATTTTGGTCTGTTTAGGTTGTTTTTCCCTTATTGCATCCAATATTGATTTTTAGCTGTGATAGTGTGCTGAAGTAACAATTACTGTTTGCAGTGGAGGAATGGGGAGCACAGTCACGGACGTGTACTTTATACGGATGGACTAACAATTGGCCCCTCGTAGCTAAAGCCAGAGGGCAGCCATCTTACATTGCCATTGTTACGACAACTTCTGTTTTTTGTGTTTTTTCCCCTCTGGAAACTCTATTATTGGTGCGTATTTTATGCCAGGATTGCTGTATGAAGTAATGAGAGCCTCTCAAAGAACAAACTTCAGTGTTTGCATCAACCATTCAGACTATATTGTCTCAGTATTGTGACTCACAACAATTTGTTGGCAACAATTTATAGATGGATGTATTATTAATCCAATTTGGGAATTTGTGTGAACAGCAATGACATTTTTTAAACATCAGTCTTGCATTAAGCACCTGAAAGTGTATCTTAAAAGAAAAGACAAATAGTAAACGTTTAAGTCATCTTGAGTAAAGGTCTTCAGAAGGTCAGACATTAAATGTACTCATGTATCAAATGCAATATTCTCACATTAAATTTACTTGTGTGTGGTCTGTGGTGAGGTGTGGATTTATAACCGTAGACAAGACATGGGAGTTGGAAAGCAGTCTTTATAGGCAAAACATACAAAATAACAACAAAGAGCAGGGTGGGATGCAGATGGCCTCGGAGAAAACATGACGGAAAAAAAACTTGACTAAGAACCTTGAGCGGGCAGGATGCACAACACATGGAAGGCAGCTTCCATGGAAGAAAGCTCAATCATCATCTAGGAGACCTCAGCATACTGACAAAGGTTTAATTTAGCAACTGTTGTATATGACAGAATAAAGGCCTCAATAAGAATGACTGGACAAACTACCGGTATGATAGGCAAATCGCAACTGCATAGCAACTGACCACATTATTATGAGGAACATAGTAACTGCATAACACCTGGCAAACTAAGAGTGGCTAATACAGCTAAAACATAAATCATCACATAACCATCGTAATTGACATAGTCACTGCATAAGCATCATACATTCATAACATAATCACCCCTTGACCCAACCCAAAACACAGTCACCTCTTACCCAGAGACCCAACCCAAAACACAATCATAACATGGTTAGAGTTTTGATATTGTGTTTACTTATTTCAATTTTATTTAGTTTAGCTTACATAAGTGGTGTAGTGACAGAAAATCATGGCTAGTGAGCGAAGTTAGCTAGCACACATCAGGCTGGCTATCACGTCAACCGTATGGATAAACAAGATCATGATGATTTAAAGGCATTATATCTTGGTATTTTCAGCCCTTCCACAGTTAACTATAGCCATATAATGATTAAATCTTACCTTTATGAAAAGTAAAGTAAAACCCCGCTTTTTGACGTGTGGTTGCCGTGCCCCTCTCGTCTCGTGCTGTGCACATCGCCCACAAAAGTCTGGAGCACTGCGTTCGAGAGTACCACTCTGAATGGCACCTACTTTTCATGTGGAAATTGGATGGATGTTCAATTCTTCAATAAACATTTGAAATAAACGGCTGCATACCGCAAGAAATTGTAGTCGAGGAGGAAGAAAAGAGAGGGAAGAAGATAGACGAGAGGGAAAGAAAGAAAAAAAAACCCTAATGAACCGGAATGGGACATGAACCCCAGAACTTCTGTTTGCATGGCAAGCGCACTAACCACTAGACCAGGGGTGCTCAAGTTCGGTCCTCGAGAGCCTCTATCCAGCCTGTTTTCCATGTTTCCCTCCCGCAGCACAGCTGAATCTAATGATTGCTAATCAGCAAGCTTTGCAGAAGCCTGATAACGATCCTGATCATGAGTCAGGTGTGTTAGTGGAGAGAAACATGGAAAACAGGCTGGATAGCGGCTCTCGAGGACCGAACTTGAGCACCCCTGCACTAGACCATCCGTTCTGTTAGATTCGTCAACGCAGAAATTTTACTTGTAGTTTTATACAAGTATCAGCTGTGGAACTTGGGAGAAGACGGCCAATTGGAATTGCAAATGTGAAAGATAATGTATTGCTTTGAAATTGGATTCATTTGGACAGAATGTTTATTCATAAAGACTACTTTTATCACTATCCTGCGAGCATGGAAGTCTCAAAGAAAGTGGACGTATGTTTAGTCCGCAGAGGCGGTGCAGGGGTGGGTCTGCACTTAACACCTAATGACGTCATAGAGTGAACACCTGCTCGTTTTCTCAAGTTGGGAGGGGCTAGTGCTTGGAGAGCAGAGTGACCTATAATTTCTCATAGAGGGGTGAATGGAGGAAAACACCACTTTGGTGATGCTTTTGGTGAGGAATCAGCTAAAAGATTCCAAAAAGTTGACTTTTCACATTAATGTCCCTTTTTTCAAAAAAAGAAGAAGACATTTTTACTTCACTACATTAATAGAAATTAATTTGTTTACCAGGATTGAAAGAGAGCTTGTGAAGGCCAATATTTCTGTCACTTTAGGTCAGCGTAAGCCTCATCATCCAGTAACATGCCCACCATGAGTGTGTAACATTATCCCATTGTAGTTGTTTTTGTCATCATCTATAGTTGGAGATTTTGTTTTGAGCAGCAGAGCCAGCAGCAGTTACTTCCATCGTAAATTCCAGTGTTTTCAGTAAAAACATATGGTTGACTATAGTATAGGCTATAATATACCTCTCTGTACAGTTTGAAAATTATGTTTGGCTACTATTGCCCTTGCACATTACTATACTGTGGCTGAGAGTGAATTTTAGAAACATACAGGATGTCTCATTAAAAACAAAGAGGTGTACAGAGTAGACTGCCAGAAATATAAATAACCAAGTGTCTACATTATTGTCATTACAATGTAAGATTACATTGGTTTCTATGCTGTGATGATGACAATGAGTTAGTGGTCAGATTTTTGACAATCCCTCCAAAGCAGTGGAATGGCAGTAAAACCTTTTCATTGGAGCCCACCTGAAGTCATGTAAGTCATGTAATTTTTTTTTTTATCACAAAGGTACTGTAAGATTGGCAGTTTATAAAGTATAACTTGGTTTTGACCATGTAGCGGATTTCTTCAAGCAATCATGTTATAGCTGCCTTTTTCAAGCTTTGTATTGGATTTTCCTCTGTAACAAATTTTGTACTCATCCAAGTCATGTAAGCCTATTTGTTGGTTTCACTTAACAACCTTGGATTGGTTTTTACCCAGAAAGCTCTGCAGCTTTGAGCTTTTGAAATTCTTTGGGGAAATGCTGCTTCTGTGGACGCAAACACATTAAAGAGCTTTGCTATAGAGCTATTGCATCCCGATAAGAGCGAGACTACCAGCTCACCTCACGATTGGGCTCTGCCTTTCCAGCACAGCCTGGTGTGCATCAACACAGCCCCATTGTGCATTGTGAGGGTCACTGCTTGACAAAATCAAACAACAGTCACATCCACTGGCATGCTTCATAAAAAAGCCACATATTCATCATTGTCTGTTTTTATATTGGTGGAGACAGATTGGTATTTCCCCTACAAAACTACGCTGCCAAGGCAGAACCCCACATTACTTGAATAAAAAGCATGCACGCACACGCACACACACACACACACACACACGCACACACACACACACACACACACACACACACACACACACACACACACACACACACACACTCACCTGTTTAATTTCCCCTTAGACATTAATATCCGTTCAGAGATGAAAACGTGCAACACACAAGAATTGAAGTGAACCATTCTCTCTCATGGCTATGTTGGCATATCTGAGACAGTCATCTCACGCACGCACACACACACACGTAAATACATGAAATATATAACAGAGAGGAATTGACCAAAAATTTAACCTTTACGCATCCAGGTATGGCAGTTCAGAACAGATTCTCAGTTGCAATGCTGACAGCAGGATAAAACAAAGCAAAAATGTTGACCAGTGTGGTTTGGAAGTATAAGTCCTCAGGGAGGTCTTTCGTCCTGATGGGGACGAAAACTCTTTGTCCCAAAGGTACGGTATTATTTTCCCTGAATATAGAAATTCTGCAACACATGCAATGTTAGATAAAGGGTGAGGCATAAACATGCTGACATAATCTCTATTTTATGAACAGAACATCATCCGTCTTACACAAGGTTTCCCAATGTTTATTGAGCCAAGGCATCCATTTTACATTAGAAGTATCTCATCGTACACAACCAAACAAAAATGTCACACAAAGTATGAATACTAAAACAATGATGATCTTGTCTCAGTTTACTGACAAAGTGTCTTACTCAGCATGAAATCTGGGCCTGTTTAATTGGACAAAAATCTGATTTACTTACAGGAAGTCATAACTTATTCATTTGTACGAATGGTGGTGGATACACAGGTTAACGCTACCTTCTGCCATCTAATGGAACAGCATTTAATTGTTCTTCCTATCACTAAATGTCGCTAGCTTCATGAATGAACATCTGCTTGTATTAAATCATAGTAATTTTCAGAAAATTTATTGAAATTGGATTATTTGCTGCAGAACCTCTGATAATCTCTCACAGCACACGAGTATGTCACGACACCCTGTTTGAAAATCATCATGGCTGTTGATGTTGATGGCACCAAATCACAACAGAAGTTGTCTCAGGGCACTTTACACATGAAGCAGGTCTAACTAGTGATGGGACATGAAGCAGGTCTAACTAGTGATGGGAAAATGAAGCTTCATGAAGCATTTGTGACATTTTTTTTTAACTCCTCCTTGTTTTTTTAAAGACAAAGGCAAGTGCAATGGAAATTAATTAAATTTACTCTGCATCTTTAAACCAAGAGTGCCATCTACAGGAAACAAAAATATCACAAATGCTTCATGAAGCTTCATTTTCTCATCATTACTAAAACCACACTCCTCACCCCTCTTAAGAGACTAACTAAACCCCAACTGCACAAAACACACACGCCTCCTTACAATCTGCTATGTTAAATCATCTGTGAATCCACAGTCTAACTAAAATTAAATTACATAACTGAAAGAGTGAGGATTGTTTGTTATGAGGTGATTGGTGTGTGTTTGTCAAAATGTCGATTTTGTTCCCATTTGAGGGTCTTTGAGCGTCATTGAAACCTTTGGTGTAAAAATATATATATTTTTTTAAGATGCAAAAAGTTGTTTTCTAGATTTAGAATCACCTAAATGAACACTATGACACAGGACCTAAATAATCTGATCAGATTATTTTGTGGGGATGCAATTCGCAAACACACACTACACATTACTGTTTCTCCTGCCAGTGAAAGAGGCCAAACTATGTGTGACAGGTGAGATGATTCGTCAAGGTGTTTGTGGTTTTCCGCATCCCGGCAAGTTGATGGATTTTACACCTGGGGCATCCTAACTCACTTCAACTGTATGTACAGAATATCAAGGCACGTTTGATGTGAACATGTAACAGCCATGTTTTATGTACTTAGTATGAGTGTTGTATTTCTGGTAATGGTCTATTGTCAAACTTAAAATGGAAACAGAAAAATTATGTTTGTACTGATAAATATAAAACATTAGCAGATAAAACATATTATGACTGGATTTATTATTTAATTACCATAAATATTACAATAAACTGTAACACAGTATCAATCCACCTAGACTAGAGGAAATCATAGATTCTGCTTTTTGATTGAAAAAAAAATTGAACGGTACAAAAAAAGTTATTAATTAAGGTTTCAGCTGAAAGGGAATGTTCTAAACCACTCAGAATGACATGTTTAAATGTGTTCTTTTTTTTTTTAAATGTTATTTTGGGTCAGTTCAGGAAAAGTCATCAAAATACAGTGTGAAAGAATCACCCCATACCAGTTTCTATTTTCTTCTATTCTATTCTATTCTGACTTCACTGCAGTCAGAAAAAGTCATGCCAGAAATCTGAATTTTTTTCTACGCATGACTTTAAATGAATGTCCTCCTAGCTGGCTGAGAAGTGTTTAAATTCCCGCTGTGACCAGAGAGGGCAGGAGAGTTCAGCTAATCTCTCCCCGCTCGTGTGCCCTCTACACATTGGCTCCAGCTGCTTCGCTCCGTCGGGTTTGCTCTCTGCTTCAACTCCAGACTTTACCTCCACCCACGTTAGATCAATGGCCGCATGCCGGCTCTAGGTCTCTCTACAACCCCACTCTTTGAGAGAAAGAGCGAGAGAGCGAGAGAGCGAGACAGCGAGAGAGCGAGAGAGCGAGAGAGCGAGAGAGCGAGAGAGCGAGAGAGCGAGAGAGATATGTCCGACTCTCTCTCTCCACTTCACGCGTTCTCCATCCGTCCTCCCCGGCAGACGGAGCAGACCTCCGGGAAGGCACCGTGGATTTGAACCCTTTTTCCACGGCACTCAACTGAAAACCCACCTCGTCGTGCAGGAGTGATGGATGGGCACTTTGCCGTCATAGTTTCTGGAACTTATTTTCGTCTTCAATAGAGGGGAAATTAACTATCTGCACATCTGTTTGGGATTCATATTTTCTTTTTGGGGAGCTCATAGCCCAACCGGTGTGGGTTAATTTTTGAGGAGAGCAGAGGTTATTTTTCTCCTCTCTCTCGCTCTCCTATTGATCCGCCTAACTCAACATCCTATGTTCCTTTCGCACGTTTTTATGGTAAAGTGGCAATTAGATCCCGTTGAGGGTTTTTAAGATTGCGGAATTTGAGGTTGGGTGTCCCTGCTGCTCTTTGGGGCTCATCTGGACTGGATCAGGACATCATGGAACTGGTTTTGTTTGGATGTTATGGAGATGTTCGTAAGATGCTGGTGCTGAGGAGGACAGGAGGACTCAACCTGCTGTTGCTCTGCTGTCTCTTAGCTGTTCACAACTCTGCGCACGGTGAGTAGGAAAAAAATAATTATATGCGTGAGACAGTGATTGCTCCTAACCAAATGGTTTTCAAACGCAAATCTTGCTGTTGGCAATGTTACAATCTTTAGGGGACCCGGTTCCTGGTTTTGGGGTTCAGTTCGTTAGACCAGAGAAAGTCTGCAGTGTTTCACTGATTTTAAGTAGTACATTATACTGGACCTTACTGAAAGCCATTTGCGAGGCTTTGATTGGATTCTGCAGAGGGTGCAGCAGCATCCAATTTGAGACTATTTTTAGGCCATTCATCGGAATTTAACCACATTTAAGTGCATGTTAGAGATACTTTTATTCACGATTGTTTTTACTCCTTTACTCACAGTTTTCACCAGACTCCTGTTTCTGGAAGCTCGTGTGTTTAATTGTATTTGCCAATATGTGAGTGAAACTGCTGTTTTCAGCAGGTCTTTGCAAATATACATGTTTTTTTCCTCCCCATGCTGTTTATCCCTACATGTTATTATTCCTCATTTACTGCCAGAATTAGGATTAGTGTGTTGAGTTTTTGTTACTTAAAATCAACCTTTATCAACATGTTCTCCCTGATCCAACACATGATGCATATTCCTTTATAGCAGCTCTTTGGAGCTGTTTTCTTTCTTTCTTTCTTTCTTTCTTTCTTAATTGATGTTATAATCTACAGTTTTGTGTTTTGGAAAAGGACAGGGTTAAGGTTTGGATTTTTGACATGATTGACGTGATTTCTAATAATTTTTTTCATGTTACAGTTTTTACTCTTATTTATCAATCATTGGAACCTCCTTTATTCAATACATGAAATGTACCTTGTGACATACAGCATAATAAGTAGCTAGATGCCTTGCCCAAGGGCACCTGAGTCATAATTGGGGAGGTAAATACGCTACTAGGATGCGTTGATTAATTGATAAATCAAGAGAAATGAAGAGAAAAGAACAGTATAGAGCTCAGACTCACACCAAAAAATCTCAACATGCGGCCACTACTATTCACTGCGACTACTTCCAGGCTTATAACACACTGGTGAAAACCCCGCCAGTGAACAAGTCGTGGTTCGATTAAAAACTTACTATGGAAACATTTTTACTTTAAAATGGCTTATCATAACTACACCATAAAACCGAATTGGTCAAATTATTTTAATTTCAAAAATACGTTACATTTGACCAATCTAGCTGGTAGTTATGTGTCTGACAGACCCTTTGGTTAAAACAACCACTCTAGAATGATAGGTGTTTTCAACCAATATATATTGATGATTAGGCCAACCGATACAAATTGATCATTCTGACCAAGAAATTGGTTAATCTGTGTAAGAGGCTGACGTTTCTTCGGGATTCCCGAAAAAAAAAAAAAACACCACTGATTGTCACACCCACCTAAGCGGGGCGAGATTCGTTCTCCGCATTTGACCCATCATCTGAGGGAGCGGTGAGCAGCAGCAGAGGCCACGCTCAAGTGATCTAACTCCCCAATTCCAAACCTTAATGCTGAGTGTCAAGCAGACAGCCAAATGGGTCTCATTTTTATAGTCATTGGTATGGGATTGAACCTACAATTTAGGGCAGAACCTCTACCACTAGGCCACTGAGCTGGTCACACCTAGTGATCTATCTAGAATCACATTTCCATTTTTAAACACTATATATATGTGTATATATATTTTTAAATAATATATCATATATTATAATATATTGTAATCACTCATAATAATTCCTAAATACACTTAGAATACAATAAATTGATAGAATAAATATATTTCCAAGTGAATTATCTGAACTTACTTTTTATTGTAACCAATTTCATTGGTTGTTTGGCTAACCAATAAAATTGGTAGGCCCGTCACCACCCAGATTGGTCAATGTCTGACCAATCTATTGGTTAATCAAGCCAATATGATCTTAACCTACTAGATCGGTAGTTCTTTTTAACCAATCCATTTTTAGAGTGTAGAATCCTGCATCACATGGCGCCTAAGGTAGAATCCTGGTTGGTTAGTTCACCTTATGGTGCTGTAAATAATTGCAATCCATGTAATTCATCTAAACTGGTGAGAAGTCACACATTAGTTGCCCGGACTACTTCTTCTTCTTCCATTTCTCCTACTTTCCTTTGGTGGGTGGCAAATACTTTGGGCGCATTACCCCCACCTTCTTTAACATGCAGAATCTTTAAGGATTGAATTTACAGCACCAAAAGATACATTGACTGACCAGGATGCTATCTTTGGCCACAATGCGACAAACGATTGTAGTTAAGGTAAGCGATTTTAAACAGAAAAGAAAAAACGTAGTTCCGTAGTTAGCAAAAGTTGAAGAAGCGGAAGTCTTTCCGAAAACTTTCCGAACGCACCCTAGGTAACGGGGGTTTATGGTGCCAGTCCAAGCTTTAATCTTCATTTTAATTTGATTTCATGTACAAGTTGCAATATGTACAAGTTTGACTTATAGTCCAAAAAGTATGGTCGTTTTGTGGCCTAAAAAGAACATCACAGAAATAATGGGAGATTAAGCATATACAAAGGCCTCTCCGATAGCGCTTATCTGTGCAGCATTGTTCTGCTCAACACAACACTAACTTGAAAATCACATCAAATCATATGAATATAATTTGATTGTTTCTTCAATGTCCCTATCATTGATCAAGGAAATTTGGTCAAATGCCCATGCCTATGGCTCATTCTTTCTCTCTTTCCTATACTGCCAAGCTGGTTGGGGGGCATCAATCCCAAGACCCTTCGTGACCAACTGCTGTTATGAAAGTCATCCTACCTGCTTTCCAGTGCAGAATAATTTGTCCCAGTAATTCTTCAGTGACATGGAAATTTGTTGATCACATCACTTTTTAAGTAATATACAGTACACCAAATAGGAATACTCTACATATACTGACTATGAGTCCATCCAATGCACTTAGCTATTATAACACATCACAGTTTATTTTTTTATTTTTTACTTTTTTAAAGAAAGACATTTAGACAATGTGAATGTCTTATGTTGGTAAATAATCATAGTGCATTTAGTGTATATTCCTTGATCTGCAATCAGTTCAGGCTTGTTTTTCTTAATAACATGGGGTATTTAACAAATGGATTAGAGTGCCTCTTTAACACTGAGCCTGCTGCTGTCAGTAAATTATGTCCAAGCACTTTAAATAAGTTAATTGGTGGTCAGAGGACACACACACACACACACACACACACACACACACACACACACACGCACACACACGCACACACACACACGTTTGCGTGTACACCCAAGGTAATGTTCTTTCTGCAGCTTGACTGTAAAATCCACTGCTGCATATTTTAGTCTGACTGCACTTATCTGTATGGCCTTTACATCCTGATACACACATTCTCCCTCATTCATAATATGTCCTTACACATGTTGTGCACTGCAGAGACATGTTGAAATGCAGTGTTGGGCAGGAGTGACATTACAAGTAGTGGTGGGTGGTGGTGTTACTAGTTTAACTACATTTCTCATTAGCGTGGTTGTAATGTTGTTTTTAACATCAAATAGCTTTTCAGCTGGAAGCTACTTTCGTGATCACATAACGTGGTCATATCCACAGATTTCCCCAGGCAGTTTATAAACTACAAAGCTATTCGCGGTCTGGCTCAGTCCTTATCTCTTGAGAATAGCGGTGGTCCACTGTATTTAGCTACATACAGTAAACATAGGAATTGCTTGTGTCTGTTGCTGACATGCATCTTCTGGTGTCTGTTTACTTTGATTTATAGACTGGAGCATGCATAGTTGCATCACAATGCTTGATTATATTGGTATACTTAGATTTCAAATCTTCTGCAAATTTGACATGGTTCTCAGGGTACAGCCAGGAATCTGTAACCAAGGCATTTTGGGCACCTTTATAATTTTAAAATACTTAAAATGCCTCATGCATTCATTCACACAATTATTTTGGCCCGTGAAAAGAAAATGAATGTGTCATTCAAACAATGATGACACAGCAACAGACTCAACTTGAGTTTCAATGTGTTGCTTGGTGATGGAAAGAGATCAACAGGGGGACCTGGGAGTATCACAAATCTTTCAATGGGTACATTTGGAGCAATGGGTGAACATTCCGTCATTCTGGTAGTTTTCCAGGTCCAAGTTTTTTATCTGTCACAGACCCAGCAGGAGTATTCACTAATGTATGACAGATGCTCCACAGCATTTCATCTCCTTTTCATTCCTTGCTCCCACAAACACAATCTTGTCAGAGCCGTCAACAAATCAGGTTTTTGTCAGTTGCACATACATTTTGGTCATTTATTCAGCAATAGAGATGTACAGTGTATGTTTGACCCTGTTTCAGAATTTGGATTGTCTTGACTGTGAAAGTTTCCATGGAGCACATGAGTCACAATTTCTCTGACAAATCTTCATTAGATGCAGCGATGATAGAGGATAGTGAAGATAGACTATGGAAATTTCCCATTATTATTATTATTATTATTATTATTATTATTATTATTATTATTATTATTAGGATTCGGGATGTATGATACCACTTTTTTCAGACTCAATTCGAATAGTCACAAATATCAAATACCAATTGTTAGAAAGGTTCCAAATATTAATAGTCATCATTATCATATTTGTCTATTTTCCATATTCTATGTTAAGAGTAGAGTGACGTCATTATATTTACTTCTGTGATTCGCGCATTGCATTCTGGGTCCATTACTTGTTGCTCAGCGGATATTGTGCAGTTGGATGCCGCCATGACAGAATGTGTTGCGAGCTTTGGTGATCGTGTGCGTCTTTGACCAAAAGTGAGTACACTAAGTAGTGTGTCTTGTGTGCCTTATTAAGCTCCAACGCCGATTTGATTGATAGCTCGTTGAGTACCTCTTTAAAGTTCGCTATGTAACTAATTAAGTGTCTTAAACACCATTTAACAACATAAATGTGTTCTCTTCTGTGTGTAAGACATTAGTAGAGAAGTGCACTAAAGTTTTGTGTGCTTATTTGCATGTTTGTCTCACTTTGCACGTAATGTCTGCCGTCAGTTTGGGACATTACGCTCTCTATGCGCGGCGCCATTACGCGACGTCCACGGCCGTAGTCGGCCACAATGATGTTTAGTAATTCGTTACGTGCGTCATACTTTTGAGTAATTAGCTTGTGTGTAGATATGTTGTACAACTTTTGTGTGTTTTTATAGTCATTCATGTGCACAGCTAACGTAGTGCTTGTTCATGTGAATTAGTAATGTTGCAGCCCAGTTACGTAGCCAATCAATGTGTGCTATTAAGTAATTCAATACTGTATTAGGAGTCAAGTATTCACACTCATACGCTGTATTGTTTTTCTGTTTATTGCAGAACCACATTGAACCACACATCCATTCAACCACACGCACACACACACACACACACACATTCACCATTCACACTTCCACATACTTTCACACACACATAGATGATCAGAGCATGCATACACAGGACTTCAGGATTACAAGCATCCATAGATAGCCACAGTGCACACAGGCATCATAGCAGCCCATGCCTGTATGCCTGTACACTAAAGTGCAACTACTTTAACCGCCTCTTGCTGATGTTCCTGGATTAAAGCCTGCCAATCCACATCTTCGCTCCACTGTTTCTTTGTGTTCTGACTGACACCCCGAGGGCGAAAAGAGAAATACTCCAATTGAATCCAACCTATACAGTCCAAACCTAGCCTCTCCAACACCAATACTACTAGGACTTTTGATATGTAAAATCTCTCAGAAAACAATGACAGGTCATTTTAAAGAAAGACCTGTACATGCATTTTTCCTTAAAGGGGAAGTCAACCCTTCCAAAAAGTTCTTTACATTGCAGTTTTTGCCCATTGCTTGAACACTATAGACACATGCTTAAACCAAAGTAACATAACTTGAAGTTGTTGTCACAACACCTTAAACAAAGTGTGACCATGCTTTAAACTAAAGTGTTGCTTTACATTTTAGTTGCAATTCTGTAACACGCTTGCTCCTTTTTGTAACATATTTGCTCTTGTACACTACACAATATTTCATACATAAGACACTTAGTTAAAAAATGAAATCGCAGGGCACCATTGGGAAAACACATCTATTCAAAATATAACACACATTGTTTAATTGAAGATACTAAGACACGCATCTGAAAACACTTATAAAATTGAACACCAATCAGCCCGCTACAAAAAATGACTCAGTTAAGCCATTTTGAGAACTTTGCAAGCATGGACTACATAAATACATTCAGAAAACTGGAGTGGTTCTCTATATGTTGTTGTGCGTTGAGTAATGCCATCCACAATATGCATTTTTTGTTAATGTGAATCTTGGACATGGATGGAGCTGCCCAGCCTCATGAATGTATTTAGATTGACGAAGCTGGATTCAACATCAGCAAAAACAGACGACAGGGATGAAATATAATTGGCCAAAAGGCAATAGTGCAAGTGGGGCAGCGTGGGGGAAATATCACATTGTGTACTGCCATAGGTTTTTAAGGGCTACTGCACCATCATGCCAAACTGGGTCCTTTTAAATGCACAACAGATAATCACATTTCTAGATGCACTTCATGATTCAGTGGTACAGGACAGACCAGAGCAGTCCAGGGTGTTTTTTTGTGTGTCTAGGATAATGTTACTTTCCATCGGGCTGCTCTGGTCCAGAAATGGTTCACCAACCATGATCAATATGGGGTTGTGTACTTGCCCCCGTAGTCACCATTTCTAAATCTTATAGAAGAATTTTCTGCTTGGAGATGGCATGTATATGACCACATGCCCGTCTGTATGCCTCTTCTGCAGGCAATGGAACGGGCCTGTGGAGACATTGAGGTAAGGTCGAACCAGGGATGGATTTGGCACACAAGTGCATATTTTCCCCGATGTTTAGCTGGAGTAGACATTGTTTGTGATGTTGATGAAATCCTGTGGCCAGACCCCAACAGAAGGCAGGATCCAAAAGCCCACTTGCAGAGTTGTGTTTTCCTGTGTTTACAGTAGTAGTTTGTTTGAATTTTGCTTTAACTGAATTGACTCCACGGAAAAGAATGTACTGTAAAGTAATGATTTTGTATTGAGTATTTCAGCTTTTGGTTGTTGTGAAAAAGTGCCTTCTATGGAAGTCAATTTAAAAAAAAAAGTGAAAACAAAAGACTGCTGTGTTTTATATAAAGTAGACTAGTGTGGTGGTGCTGATCTGAGAGCGTATTCATATGATGCAAGGATTGTTAGGTTGAGAGCAGAGTTTCAATTTGACATAGAAGTGGATAGCTGATTTCCCTGTATTGTGTCTTATTTGCTTGTGTGTAGAGTTTGGACACAGTGAGACAAATTTTGCAAAACATGTTCAAGCAATGGGCAAAAACATTCTGATTAAATATTGTGTTTGTGGAATATGAGTTACCCTATAAAGCCAAACGTATCATATTAAATACAAGACATTTTGAGCCCTATATTTCATGAGTATAATATTTTTTGGCCATTAAAACCTTGACCTGACACATGCATTGCACCGATTATCCATTAGAGGGCAGTATCACCCAGCTGATGCCTTTTCCAGTGACTTTGCAAGATCGCTCCAATTGAGAGACACCTATACGTACTTATTAATAGTGGGAAATGTTCTTTCAGATTTTTGGAAATACTAAAATGTTTGATATGTCTGTTTATTATTTTATTTTTTACAGTTATAAATGTACAAATTTAAAGCACTGTGACTGGATGTATCAAATATGACACAAATCAAAAGTCATATGTGGAAGTTGATTTAAAAAAAAAGTTTTGTTAAAAAGGAACAATAAATACTCTATTTACAAGGAATCAAATGTTCTCTCATATATTTCATGGTTCAGGCTTTATAGGGTTAATTGAGCAGCAAAATATACCTATCTAGTTTTATTTATCTCAAGGGGCAGCCATTTTTTCATTTTCTATCAATCAACTGAAAATGACATCACAGTTGCTTAGGGCTCAGCTTAAGAAAACAGGTGAGCCGAAATGTGAACTATAAAACAAACTAACACACAAAAACTAATAATGTTTGTTATACAGTGCTACACATGGAAGTTCAGCTACAGTGCATCCATGTAGACTGCTATGGCAAAAGAATCTGCTCATTAGAACACTGCCTTTGAAACAAAACATCAAAATGTCCTCCATTTGTTAACTGCCATGTTCTGTTTTGTTAAATTTATTCATCACTCTGTTCCAATGGAATTATGTCATGCTCAAGCAACAACATCCAGCATATGGTGGAAATGCAACCGAGATCACGATTTACCATTCCAAACAAGCTGAATGAAACTTTTAGTTGGCTGGCAAGTGGCTTGCATTTAACCGAACAGTCTCTTGTTGAATAATAACAGTAGGGCTGAGGAAATGAATAAAAATAGCACCAATGAAAATATTAGTGGAGCAGTAACTTTGCCGGTACTTTGATGGTACATACAGCATGTAACTTTTAACCAGAGACATCAGTACCTGACAGACAGGAGTCAATGAAAATAGACAAACAAAAAACAGTGTTTCTAGTCATGAGCTGTACACTTAACTTAATATAGAAGAACAGTTTGCAAAACATAACAATTTCTTTCAGTTAAGTACAATAATAGTGCTGGGAGCACAAATAGAAGACTCAGATCATCTCAGATTCTCAAAGCTGAACACAAAAGATCCATGATCCTATGCAATTTACATCAAATGAACAATAAATAGGCACGCTCTTCTTAAGCATCTCGGGTGTTTTGCATGAAACTCATCCACTTTTACAAAGTATTGTCATTGAATGAAATGCACATGCAAGTCTGAATTCCACAGGAAGATCACAGTGACTTACAGTATTTGAATTTGAAACAAGACTGCTTTTTCTAGAGTACAGTTATTTCAGGTGTAGTTTCTTACTGTCATATTGCCTTATACTTGTTGCAAACTGTCACCATGCCTCCTCTGCTTGACTAATGGACACAATAAAATTGCATGCAAAACAGAATCAGCAGCACTGATGGATGAGTAAATGCTAAAATATCCATGCAGCTGGGGGATATTTTTAATCCAGTGAGGGAGTTAGACAAAGTACGTCCTTGGTCAGCATTTGTTCTTAGTGCATGTCCAGTGAGCTTAGCCTTCCTAATTCATCATTAAACTTGATGAGAAGACTGTGAACTCAGCGGAGCAAAGAGCATGTCTTTAGCGTCACCTTCACAATTAACCCTAACACACACTCACTCACACGCACACAGCAGGCAACTGACAACTCCTCTCCCCTTGCCTCACACTGGGTCTTATAGATGTACATAATACAATTTTGTGTCTTGTTAGTGTTCCTTTCAGCCTCATTTGGCCTGAGTAGACTGACATTTTTATCCAAAATTAACAATATTAGGCACGTTTTTTAAAACACGAAAGGAAATGCAGAACAATCAAACACCCTTCTATTAAATGGCCACCTGTTGCCATTCCTGTAACACATGTCATGGCTTCCTGCAAGTTTATCAGTGTTGTGTTAAATACATAATAGGACAGTCATGTTAACCAATCAGCTGGGAGCAGTTTTTTTTTTTTTAATTTTTAATTGTTGAATCCATGTCACACAGTCACAGAGTAAGAAGAGACAACATGAGAAGCTGAAGAAGCTAATGCTAATCGCTAAACTACGCAAAAGACCACAATAAGTTCTGAGGTCTATAGTACACTTCTTTTTTTTCTTTTTTTTACAGAAGTCTGGCTAAAAAACACATCAGGGTTGAAAGCAACAATGAGAGCATTACAATGATGAAGTACGTAGAGATAAAATAAGACAACAGCAGCACCGTAGGAACACGATAGAAAACCGTAAATGAACTGGGTACAGCTGACAAGGGGAGCTTATAACAATTTCTGTTTTCTGCATTTATTTGAGATCTAAATACAGAATAACAGGTCTCAAAATTACTATTTTTTAAATCAATTTAGCTTTCCTAATTGACTATATATGTATATCTCATGTCCCCCAAAAAATCTAAATTGAGATTTTTACATATTCGAATTCTACACTTAATTTTCTTTAAAATGATATATAATACATGGATGTACCTAAAGAAAATTCAAAGTTAGAGCAGTTTTAATGTTGGAAGGTTAAAATCCCTAGTTTTGAGAAAAATGGGTTTAAAGTTTTGGTACTTGCATCTTTCAAATGTCCATAGCAACCAGTACCTTAGGAAAAAGATATGAACCTGAAATTTTCAGGAACTGTTACAAAATCAGTGGAAAGTCAATTCCAATTGCAGGTAAGGCCATCGTCCGAGATTTGAACCCTATAAAAGTTTTTGAAGTTTGACCTCTCAACAAATGAAATCAGCCGCAACTTTGAAGGTCACTTCAAGCTTACAATTTATCTTCTGCGGCATCAGCCAAAGTTTGGTTATTTTATTGTTGCTCCTTGTGGCATTTTCTTGCTTAAATTAGGTCATATTAGCGCAGTGAAAAATTAGATTTAATAATTTATGTCAATTAAAAAGATTATTTGCCATTTGGTGTGGCCCGTGACAAGTTCATGGATGTTATGTCTCAAATTCATTTGGTCACATAAAGAAAATGTTATGATGGTTTAACAGTTTTTTTGGTGTTTTTTGTGTTGTTGTTGATGTTTTTTTTTTTTTTCTCAACGTAATAAATAGAGCACAAGTCACTCCAAATATGCGCTGCGTGCATTTGGGACGGGCCGCGGGGAGACTTGCTTTGGAAAGACCATCATGTTCATTTTTCATCTTCAAATTTTATATTTTATAGCTTATTTGACTGTAATTTCCTCACACTTTAAAGAGCATAAATACATTTTTTTTGGTGATATTATGTGATTGCAGACGGTGGATTTGTGACGCGTCAGAGTGGTCTTTCATAGACGTGATGACTTCAAGAAGTGATCAAAAAATTTCATTATGTAGGAAATCTACAATACATTAATAGATTGGTCTAACTCTACATTATCAGATAAACAGCATTTAAAAACTTTTTCACTTATCTGAGTTTCTGTCTTGCTGCACTGCAGGTGCACCAGAGCACGCTGCTCCTAGCTGTCGAGTCGCTCATTGTCTCCCTGGTGAAATGTGCAGTGCATAGTTCATTTACATTAAAGTAGAAATAGACTCGTCGAAAAAAGAGATTCCGCAATTGAAGATGATCACAATTTGGATTACAAACCTTTGCCGCGGTGTTTACCGATCGCGGTGCGCTTCTATGGTGGCTGACTGGTTAGCACGTCCGCCTCCCAGTGCAGAAGACGGAGTGGAGTTTGCATGTTCTCCCCGTTCTTTGGGTTTCCTCCCACGTTCCAAAGACATGCATGGCAGGTTAATTGAACACTCCAAATTGTCCATAGGCGTGATTGTGAGTGCAGATGGTTGTTTGTCTCTGTGTGCCCTGCGATTGGCTGGCAACCAGTTCAGGGTGTACCTCGCCTACTGCCCGAAGCCAGCTGGGATAGGCTCCAGCGCCCCCCGACCCTTGTGAAGACAAGCGGTTAAGAAAATGGATGGATGGATGGATGTCCATTTATGTCAATCATTTGTGAAGTGACGTTCGAGGTGTTCCTGTTACACAAGGAACTCAGGTGTACTCCGAGACATGTTGCTAGGTAAAGTCGGATAATAAACATGTTGGCTAACGATGCACTTATCCTAATAATGGCGTATTTTCATACATTCTACTACAATATTAACTTTTGTACTGTTGGGAAATGAAAATAGAGACCTCAAGGAGGCTATTTTTGGCGAAATCTCAAAATTCACATTCTCGACCTCATGCTCTAATTTGCTGAATTACGGGATTTGCCACTTTCCGACATCCGGACCATTTTGCCAGAGCGGGTCACATACGTTTTTTATTTGTTGAATTGATTTCATTAAATAAAAGGAAAAAACAACAACAGAAATATACTTCAAAATATGAATAAAAAGAAGCGGAGAGAAGAATAAAAATTATACTTTATTAATTCTGACCCTTTTAACAGGAAATATTTACCTTTCACATTTAAATAATCCATTCAGAAATACTTCCATTATGATATTTACACGTTTACACTCACCAATATTTGTGAAGTGATTCAATTTATACCACAATATGAAAAAATATATATTTACATAATGTTACATTCATGTAAAAAGATTTTTTTGTTTAAAAATGTATTTTACATACACCATTATACATAATTTCTCATTAATACATACATACAAAAATGTATTTTACACACACCATTATGCATGATTTCTCATCTATACATGTATGACAACAGGTAGTAGTTGCTTTATTGAATCATACAATTTTTTTCTTTTTTTTGGTGGTGTACTGTGAAGTTTTCCTTTTACGCAGAATGGGTGACTTGGCTCAATAACGTTTGGGAAACACTAGTCGAAAGCAGTGATTTCCGACCACTTTGTCCAAGCACAATAGTGTGCTATCAAAGATGATAAGTTTATCAGTTTTACTTAAATGGTCCAGACATTATTATTTATTACCTCTGTATGTGTCTTTTTTTAAATTCCTGCAATTATATCAGCTTTGATCTCACCTCAAAATGTCCAGATTTTACTGAAAAGCCAAGTATTGTAAATTTACGCGTAGCGAAGCAAGCAGGCACATATTGTTATTCTACCTAGGACAGTGGTTTATTTTTGTTGTTAATATTATTATGGGACTGCTTGCGGAGCAGCAGCTGCGCTGCTGCTCCGCGCGGAGCAAGCAGGCACATATTGTTATTCTACCTAGGACAGTGGTTTATTTTTCTTGTTATGGGACTGCTTTGCGAAGCAAGCAGGCACATATTGTTATTCTACCTAGGACAGTGGTTTATTTTTGTTGTTATTATGGGACTGCTTTGCGAAGCAAGCAGGCACATATTGTTATTCTACCTAGGACAGTGGTTTATTTTTCTTGTCGTTATTATTATTATATATTATTCCACGATTTTTCCGCTAAAATGCGGCCCGTACCGTACATCGCACCGGCACAAATGAGGTATCAAACGATGCGGCTCGATCTGACTCGCTGCGCTATTATTTTTCTAAGAATTCCCAGTTACCTTGGCGACGCTATTCCCAAAAAACTCCCAAATTAACTCCCCATTGGGAATGAATGGGAAAAAAATCACACTTCAAGCACCTTTTTCCAAGACACGCTGCGCGCGCATACGTTATCCGACCGATACGAATTTTAGCTCATTTTGTAGGAATTTTTCCCATCTTTAGCTCAGTGTCGAAATCTTTTTTAAGGAATGAAAGCCCCCCCCCTGTTCGGGTTCAAAGACAGTGGCTGAATTAGCTTTCTCACACACTCTGTTGGCTAATTAGCCATCCAGTGCCGGGAACCAAATAATGTATTAGAAAAAATTTCACTTCAACTCGTCACCACTGCCACAATCTTTTGTCACTAGACGTCAAATTCTCACATTTTGTAGTCACGAGTGTCTTCTTTCAGACAAACTAACTTTTATTTGGTTAAGGTGTCATTTAGTACCTTTATTTTCCCTTTAAGCTCGGACAAGTCGGACCAACTGGCCTATCTCTGCCATGTTAATTTCAAGCGCCTTCCTCTCTCCATTTCTGATAAATCATAAGTTTTCAACCTGCTCTCATTTGGTCATTTTTTATCCGATTAAGAAAATGAGAACATGCTCGTGTTCCCCAAACCCTTGCCGTTCTAACGAGCCCTTTCTTGAATCTGTATCTTCAACCGTTAAGTCGCGAGAGGCTTTTGTTGAAGGGGTGCTTCTCTCATTCAATCTCAATGCAATGTGGGTGCGTGACGTCACTTCAACTCGTCACCATGGCAACGATCTTTTGTCACTAGACGTCAAATTCTCACATTTTGTAGTCACGAGTGTCTTCTTTCAGACAAACTAACTTTTATTTGGCTAAGGTGTCATTTAGTACCTTTATTTTCACCTTAAGCAAGAGAAGTCGGACTAATTCGCCTGTCTTGTACATGTTAATTTCAGGCGCCTTCCTCTCTCCATTTCTGATAAATCATAAGTTTTCAACCTGCTCTCATTTGGTCATTTTTTATCCGATTAAGAAAATGAGAACATGCTCGTGTTCCCCAAACCCTTGCCGTTCTAACGAGCCCTTTCTTGAATCTGTATCTTCAACCGTTAAGTCGCGAGAGGCTTTTGTTGAAGGGGTGCTTCTCTCATTCAATCTCAATGCAATGTGGGTGCGTGACGTCACTTCAACTCGTCACCATGGCAACGATCTTTTGTCACTAGACGTCAAATTCTCACATTTTGTAGTCACGAGTGTCTTCTTTCAGACAAACTAACTTTTATTTGGCTAAGGTGTCATTTAGTACCTTTATTTTCACCTTAAGCAAGAGAAGTCGGACTAATTCGCCTGTCTTGTACATGTTAATTTCAGGCGCCTTCCTCTCTCCATTTCTGATAAATCATAAGTTTTCAACCTGCTCTCATTTGGTCATTTTTTATCCGATTAAGAAAATGAGAACATGCTCGTGTTCCCCAAACCCTTGCCGTTCTAACGAGCCATTTCTTGAATCTGTATCTTCAACCGTTAAGTCGTGAGAGGCTTTTGTACAAGGGGTGCTTCTCTCATGCGATCTCAATGGAATGTGGGGCGCGTGACGTCTCCAAGTCAAAAATGTATGTGCTCTTAAAGTGACAGTGACATATTTTTAGATTATGGTTAACTTCCACATTTCTTGACCGATTCCAGTCATTTAAATTTTAAAATGTTCAGCTCATTTACATTTTTTAAAATACATTTTCAGGGACAGTGAGATACTTTTAGTTGATGTTGATTATGGTTAACTTCCACATTTCTTGAGCGATTCCAGTGGTTTAAATTTTAAACTGTTCAGCTCATTACCAAAGAGTCAGCAGTCCCATTCAAAATTTCCGCGGGAATTTTTCTAGTTATGGGACTGCTTTGCGAAGCAAGCAGGCACATATTGTTATTCTACCTAGGACAGTGGTTTATTTTTGTTGTTATTATTATATATTATTCCACGATTTTTCCGCTAAAATGCGGCCCGTACCGTACATCGCACCGGCACAAATGAGGTATCAAACGATGCGGCTCGATCTGACTCGCTGCGCTATTATTTTTCTAAGAATTCCCAGTTACCTTGGCGACGCTATTCCCCAAAAACTCCCAAATTAACTCCCCATTGGGAATGAATGGGAAAAAAATCACACTTCAAGCACCTTTTTCCAAGACACGCTGCGCGCGCATACGTTATCCGACCGATACGAATTTTAGCTCATTTTGTAGGAATTTGTCCCATCTTTAGCTCAGTGTCGAAATCTTTTTTAAGGAATGAAAGCCCCCCCCCCCTGTTCGGGTTCAAAGACAGTAGCTGAATTAGCTTTCTCACACACTCTGTTGGCTAATTAGCCATCCAGTGCCGGGAACCAAATAATGTATTAGAAAAAATTTCACTTCAACTCGTCACCACTGCCACAATCTTTTGTCACTAGACGTCAAATTCTCACATTTTGTAGTCACGAGTGTCTTCTTTCAGACAAACTAACTTTTATTTGGTTAAGGTGTCATTTAGTACCTTTATTTTCCCTTTAAGCGAGTAGAAGTTGGACTCTCTCGCCTATCTCTCCCATGTTAATTTGGGCGACTTCTTCCTCTTCATTTCGAATAAATCATAAGTTTTCAACCTGCTCTCATTTGGTCATTTTTCATCCGATTAAAAAAATGAGAACATGCTCGTGTTCCCCAAACCCTTGCCGTTCTAACGAGCCCTTTCTTGAATCTGTATCTTCAACCGTTAAGTCGCGAGAGGCTTTTGTTGAAGGGGTGCTTCTCTCATGCGATCTCAATGCAATGTGGGTGCGTGACGTCACTTCAACTCGTCACCATGGCAACGATCTTTTGTCACTAGACGTCAAATTCTCACATTTTGTAGTCACGAGTGTCTTCTTTCAGACAAACTAACTTTTATTTGGCTAAGGTGTCATTTAGTACCTTTATTTTCACCTTAAGCAAGAGAAGTCGGACTAATTCGCCTGTCTTGTACATGTTAATTTCAGGCGCCTTCCTCTCTCCATTTCTGATAAATCATAAGTTTTCAACCTGCTCTCATTTGGTCATTTTTTATCCGATTAAGAAAATGAGAACATGCTCGTGTTCCCCAAACCCTTGCCGTTCTAACGAGCCATTTCTTGAATCTGTATCTTCAACCGTTAAGTCGTGAGAGGCTTTTGTACAAGGGGTGCTTCTCTCATGCGATCTCAATGCAATGTGGGGCGCGTGACGGCTCCAAGTCAAAAATGTATGTGCTCTTAAAGTGACAGTGACATATTTTTAGATTATGGTTAACTTCCACATTTCTTGACCGATTCCAGTCATTTAAATTTTAAACTGTTCAGCTCATTTACATTTTTTTAAATACATGTTCAGGGACAGTGAGATACTTTTAGTTGATGTTGATTATGGTTAACTTCCACATTTCTTGAGCGATTCCAGTGGTTTAAATTTTAAACTGTTCAGCTCATTACCAAAGAGTCAGCAGTCCCATTCAAAATTTCCGCGGGAATTTTTCTAGTTATTATATATTATTCCACAATTTTTCCGCTAAAATGCGGCCCGTACCGTACATCGCACCGGCACAAATGAGGTATCAAACGATGCGGCTCGATCTGACTCGCTGCGCTATTATTTTTCTAAGAATTCCCAGTTACCTTGGCGACGCTATTCCCAAAAAACTCCCAAATTAACTCCCCATTGGGAATGAATGGGAAAAAAATCACACTTCAAGCACCTTTTTCCAAGACACGCTGCGCGCGCATACGTTATCCGACCGATACGAATTTTAGCTCATTTTGTAGGAATTTTTCCCATCTTTAGCTCAGTGTCGAAATCTTTTTTAAGGAATGAAAGCTCCCCCCCTGTTCGGGTTCAAAGACAGTGGCTGAATTAGCTTTCTCACACACTCTGTTGGCTAATTAGCCATCCAGTGCCGGGAACCAAATAATGTATTTGAAAAAATTTCACTTCAACTCATCACCATGGCCACAATCTTTTGTCACTAGACGTCAAATTCTCACATTTTGTAGTCACGAGTGTCTTCTTTCAGACAAACTAACTTTTATTTGGCTAAGGTGTCATTTAGTACCTTTATTTTCACCTTAAGCAAGAGAAGTGGGACTAATTCGCCTGTCTTGTACATGTTAATTTCAGGCGCCTTCCTCTCTCCATTTCTGATAAATCATAAGTTTTCAACCTGCTCTCATTTGGTCATTTTTTATCCGATTAAGAAAATGAGAACATGCTCGTGTTCCCCAAACCCTTGCCGTTCTAACGAGCCATTTCTTGAATCTGTATCTTCAACCGTTAAGTCGTGAGAGGCTTTTGTTGAAGGGGTGCTTCTCTCATGCAATCTCAATGGAATGTGGGGCGCGTGACGGCTCCAAGTCAAATGTGCGTGCGTGAATGTGCATGTTTCTTAAAGGGACAGTAAGATACTTTTAGTTGATGTTGATTATAGTTAACTTCCACATTTCTTGAGCGATTCCAGTGGTTTAAATTTTAAACTGTTCAGCTCATTTACATTTTTTTATGGACAGTAAGATACTTTTAGTTGATGTTGATTATGGTTAACTTCCACATTTCTTGAGCGATTGCAGTGGTTTAAAGTTTAAACTGTTCAGCTCATTACCAAAGAGTCAGCAGTCCCATTCAAAATTTCCGCGGGAATTTTTCTAGTTATCTTTAGAGCAGTATTTAGTGTATCTGAGAGTAACATTTGTCTGTGCCGCAATAGCAAAAGAACGGAGAAAGAAGAGGACGAAAGAAGAGGAAGAAAGAAAAAAAATTGTGAGTGGCATATGTTACGGGTCTGGTGGAAGCTCAGACCAAGTTTGGGCTATTTTGTGTTTATAATGCTGCAGTTGAAAAATTAATTCATGATAACTAACCTGTATGCAACAAACACTACAAGGGTCTTGCATGCATATAAATTCATTTTGGTTGTTGCAGTTTACATGTTGGAACTTAAACACTGTTGACTTGAAACAACAACCTCTGACAGCCACATTGCAGTTAAAAAATCTGGTGGGAGTTTGACTTCTTTTATGGTTTGTTGTAGTCACAAAAAGCCCAAAGGTAGATGCATTTACTTGACTATTGAAGGAATATTTTGATTACTATATTAATTGTAATCTTTGCGTGTCCAAATAATTGTATTCAGGATCTGATGAAGAAGTTTTCTTGCAAGAATTTATTTAGAAGCTTCTAAAGACACCGTTAGGACATCCACGTTTGAATGCGACGTAGACCCCCCAAGAGTGTGACAATTTACAGAACATCGACTCATTTATACTCAAAAGATAAAAGGTTCCTCCTCCCGGCTCTTGATTGAACAAAGGGCAGACATGTCATCTCCTAGATTGAACAAAGGTGTAAGGTTGATGGTAAACAGACATCTTTATACAGTTCCCCTTCTTGATTGGGGGAACAGAAGTAATCAAAATCTGACCCCAGACCTTCAGTCCCTAAGTGACAAGAGACTCTGACAACATCATGCACATTGCCCCTCCAACAGCATTTGAGGGTACAAAGATCAAATAAAGTTCACAAAATCACCATCCCACTGTATTCTTTTAAACACTCATGATTATATCACATTGATATGCCTATAAGTAAATTCAAAAACAGTAAAACATCGAATTGAAAATGTTAAATGTCTTCAGTCCTACCATTGAACTTCTATAAATTCAAAAACCGGACATTTAATCCCACAATAGTCTAGAGAGAAAGTCCAGCGCGGATCTTGATCGTCGCAAAATGAAGCAATGTTTATGTGTGGAGTTTAGAAATAAGAATAGCAGGTGAGAGAGAGAGAGAGAAAGATAGAGGGGCTTAGCAGTCAGAATTCATTGATTCATTAAAAAATTCAGTGGAAGGGGCATAATAAATGTGAGGCATAACACTATGTGATGTGGTTAAGTGTCACGACGCAATAGCAGATGTGTCCGTCCGTCTCCTGATGAAGGTCTTTGTTGAATGAAAAGTGTGTTCGACAGTTGGTCAATTTTTTAAAAAGAGGCGTTTGTCAGCCTCTTTCTGAACCTGGCTGACTGCCAGAGATCGCAGGAAAGGTCACGGGACTTCATTCCCAGTGTGACTCTATCCTTGTGAATTGATGAAAAGGGGATTTGAGTGATTTCCCCCTTTCAAACAGCAGATTGACACTTGATCAGCTTTTCCAACTGTGTCAATCCGTGCCCAGGGAAAAGGCACTCCAATGAATCTTCTTTCCTCCGCGTCCTTGGGCAGCTTGTCAGGTAGACACTGGAACCGGGTGTGGTGGGATCCGTTAGATGGCTCCAATTGGTGTGGACGCAGATCAGCAGCTTAGTCAACCCCCTCGGTCTGAGTCAATTGATGTGATTGAAGAGCCTGGGACCTCGTGTGGCTCCCACTATTATGATCAGCAAACCAATCTGTGTGCAAAATCATTTTCATTTAGTCACTCATAACATACATAGTCTTCATTCTTTACTTTGAAAAGAGCACCTGTTTTTTTGTTAGCAAATGTTAATTGTTTCTATATCTTATGAAGTATTCCTAGGAAACCCTTATGATGGTAGATAATGATTAATCAAATATTTTACCATGATATTTACTGTTGTAGATTTAGCATAAATGTGCTCTTTGTCGTACATCAAATTTCTGTATTTTTAACGCTGGTTTCTTATTATAGCAGTGTAAATCATTTAAAAACAACATCATCTTAACTCAGAACCATTCATGTCCGGCCGGGCCATAAACAGTCTGAGAAGAGATTTATATATATACTTTAAATAAACACTGCAGTTCATTTTTAACAACTTGTCTCATGAAAAAATGTCACCCAGGTGTGTCAATGTTCCTTCCACACCTAAATGGCATATTCCATGGGCTCTAGAAATTATACTTTTCAATTGTTTCTGAGATGGAACATACTTACCGTATTTCTGCTATTCGGGTCGTCTTTTGTCATCTTTGTAGAACTTACTTTTCCTCCCATGGTCAAATCCTCTCCATTCTCCGCTCCATTCTTCGCCTGTAAATTCCTCACACCAAACTTCATTCTCACATCAGACTTCCTTTTGATACACAGACAGACCAGTCATTCTCACATCAGACTTCCTTTTCAACCATACACAGACAGACCAATCATTCCCCCATCTGATAAAGATAAATTTTGATCATTTCAGACCTGAATGTGAAAACTGCAGCTGCTTCCAAATTGCTGCTGGAAAAAAAAAACAGACACCTTGTGTCCTGTAGATTAGAAAAACAACCAAATTGTGACAATTTGGCCAACACCAGAACTATAAAAAGATCTCCAGCTGAGCTAGCCAGGAGCCATAAAAACAAAAGCCTTTGAGGCAAGAGTTTGTAATGTAAATTTGAATCCTGTTCAGGCAACTTAAAGTGAGAAAAACAACTCAAGCAGATGTAAATTAAGATACTGCAGCGGAGGACTTTTAGGGTCAGGAAGAGAAGAGAAAAATATTTAAAATAACCCCATTAATCTATTGCAGGTCACGAATCTTCCAAATATTTGCCATCTCAACTAATAAAAGAAACGAGTTATAATCAGAAAAACAAAACAAAATCCCTACTTTACACCAACCAAAAAGTATTCTTAAAATGCTACCTAACCTCACCTCTTCTACAGAGTAATGGGGGCTTGTAAAAACACAGCAGGCAACTTTGCAGATCATGACCCAATTAAAAATCAGTGCTGCGACCTAAATCAAAAATTAAAACTTTAACCAGCAAATTTGCCGTAAGTGTTCCATATCTGAGTCCACTCTGAGAAGCCAAAGTTATAAAAGAGAAATGGGAAAAAATAGAAGGCCAAATTCAACAAGCATCAAACAATGGAAAATATAGTATTACAGATTAAAATAAATTTTATACTACCCTAATTCACATAAGGTGTTCTCAATTTCCGAAACTGCGTTGCTATAGATCACATCTCCTTTCTGACATAGTACAGAGTGCAAATGTCTACAAACAGAATACAACATACGACCTCAGGCACCAAACTCAGATGATTCCAGAACTTTGAGTCCACAACTGGAGTTCATATTCCTTCCTGTCCTTGTCGATAGCAGTTTATGCAGGGCAAAGTTCAAAGCGGGCACTGGGCTTTGTGTACTGGAGTTCTCAGGAAAAGTTCATCATGGCAGAATCGATGATAATCCTGTCTGCTCAAAAAGTTGCTGGACATTATGCTCAAACAATGCATAAGAGTCATTGAACAGTCACAGGACGAGCGGATTTACAGTGTACCATCCTTTTCGCAGTCCGTGTGGTCACTTCCCCCCCGAAAGTGACCATTGTTCAGTTCGCCTTCCACTCTGAACATCAAGCATAGCAGGAGAATGCTGTTCATTCCATTTCCAGCACTTTTTGGTTGAGTCACCCAAGTGAAACACCTTTCAGTCAAAGATTGAACCTGCCTGAAACATTTATACACTCGGAACAGACAGAGGGAGATGAGATCATAGCAAGAGAACACTGCTTGTTGTCATAGCAAGAGAACACTGCTTGTTGTCATTCAATTTCCAAGAAAAAATAAAATAAAAAATTCCCCCAAAATATTTTGTTTTTCAAACCCCTAATTTATTCATTTTGTGGTTTTATTTGAATTTGATCACTACACTATAGCAAGTAGTAGTACTATATTTACGCATATGTCTACCATAGACATCTTCATTACGTGTTACCTCAAATTTAAGAAACATGTGACAGCTGTCAGTCACCCTGGCCACTTGGATGGAAGTCCTTTCGAATTTCAGGGCTCCTCAGACTTCTAGAATGGGACTCAGATAAGGACAAAGGTTAAATAATTTTCACACCTACGAATAAGTTATCAGAGATGCAGGGGAAATATAAAAATCAAAAATGAAAAGTCTATTTCAATTAAAATTTGGTTTTATTACTTATTCAACTATATTACACAGATCTGATTTTAAAAATAATATGATAGTGGCCTGTAGTTAACACCTAGACCTCTATATCCTTCCGCATAACAGGAACAATTTGATTTTAACAGACTAGCATTAGAAGACCCCTGCTATTCACACACACAACAGACTACAAGTCTCCCAAATGGAGACAATGGGAGAGAGGACTAAACTTATCACACCCCCTGTCCTTTTTATTTAGTTTAATTTAATTTTAACAGACAACAGTACAAATCACCACCTTCTTAAAACAGCAGCTCACGGCCCACATCCTCTCAGACCTTTAGTCCCTAATCAAGCGTGGGGGGAAGAGTTTTAAAAATTGTCACAGACAAAGGCAGAATTCTCCCCTACTTTCAAAATATGCAGATTTCCTGCTTACCATTCTTTTTCACCCTTTTTTGAGGACAAAGGATTTTGGAGGGAAAAAATTACTTTCCACCCGTCTTTTTCTTTCTTTCCTACACTTAAAAATCACTGTCTCAAACAAACTTACACTTCCATTCACTTAACTTCTGCACTTTTCTCATCTCCACAAAGGCAGTGAGGAGAAACAGACCAAACGGCCATTTTGATTTCTAAAATCTCGCTAGAACATCACACAACACACCTTTCCCATTGTCAGAGTCACACAAACAGTCACAAACTCCCTGCAGGCACACAAACAAGGAAAAAATCACACAATCCACACATGCTCCCAACATTTCACCAACTGGGCTCAACAAACACTCACACACAACACAAACTCCTCAACTTAATTCAGTGGCGTCTCAGTTGTTGAACCACAGACGAACACAAACCTCTCCGAAGTGCGCACTCATTTGTAAAAATACACCGTTTATTCGTCTAATAATAACTTCACCACGTAGTTATAGCTCAAATGTCGACTTATTCGCGCACAATCCATCGCAACGTTACGGCTGCGACACAGACACGTCGCGCACATTGTAAGACAAACAACGAAAAACCGCGTGGCCACAACACACCATGGAGCTTAACAAACAAACGCGTACACTCAACAATTCATTTCTAAGCCAAGAGCTCTCGCTTGGTTCAAATTTTCCCCGCGGGTCATCTTTCACAGTCAACACTTCATCCAATTTATGTTCCAATTTCTTAACAGATGCGGCTGCCCGCAGCTAACTCATCCTTAGCCTTAAAAACAGATTCGTACGGTAGCATCTTACCAAAAACTCATCTCCTGCGCAAAACTCGTACGCTGGCAGAGCCGCTAGCTTAGCATCAGTCTCCTCATTTTCAAAATCACTTAACACCGCCATCCGCGCAACTTTCACAGAGCTGTCCAAGGCTAACATTCTAGCACAACCCAACATTTGGTCCACGACCCCACACCGTCTAACTTTTCTTCCATTCGAAGAAACTATAGATGTGTTTTTCACGGAGGTAATCAGCGTCTGGCGCTGTTTACACAATCAAATTCGACAAACACACCACATTTTACAACGGTGAGAACCAACCACTATCACAATTATTGCGCATTCATTCATATAAAAGAGTTTCATACTTACGTTGACGCCGTGGTGGAAATGCGTCCAGCATCATGAACACACTGTTCGCTTAGCGACCAATTCTGACTCGCGACCGGAGGTCTATGCAAATCGAACCTCCTTAGTTACGGTCGAATTTTTTCGTCCATAATATGTAGTAATTAGTCGTTTTTAATATTTATAAAGTCAGTGACGTCTCACTTATGATACTACGATATAACAGATCAAAAGTATTCTCATTAATCCCCCCCAAAAAATATCTTTTCTTTTTTTTTTTTCCAGACAAACACAAACAAGACGAAAATAAAACAGATATTAAATACCTTTTGCGCGACTTCAACAAATATATCCTGGATCTTCACGGGCGGCTTATATCACACAGCTCTGAACCGAAAAAACGGCAGGCTTCCTTATATATCATTCCACGCACCGTAGCGAACTACGCGACATACGGGCGTTTAGCTCAGCAAACACTACGCGTGATCAATGCGAGCTGCTTATTTCACAACACACATCAGCAACACATAGTGCGATCACCACTAGCTGCTTATAACACCACAACAACAGAAACAGCCTATTCCTCCGTGGTACTCAATGTCTTATGCCGTTTCAAACGGCGGAGCGCTCCGACTTGACGTCACTTCCGTAAACACGGGGCATTTTTATGCGCGTCTTAATATTTTCCCGGCTTCTTATTTAACACAACACACACACACACCGAGGAATTATGTCCCTCGGTTTAGTAATTCCACACAGCACACACCTTGTGTGAATGATATCACACACAGGCGGCTAATCCACACCGCACTCCCAGTAGCTTATTCACACGAAAAAATAAAAAACACAACCTATTCCACCGCGGAAAAAACTCCCATGCATGGTTCAATGTCGCAGTAATTTTCAAAATCGAGGACTTTCCGTCCCACCGTAAGAAATACTACTACAACCCCCCTAACTTGTTCACAGATCCCAAATACAACTTAGCACAGACGAAATGCAACTGTATTGATCCTAAACAACCAGAATTTCTCTACGTAGATAAAATGTCCACTCACCTTGTTAATATTTTTGCGCTTTAGAAATCCGGTGTTCAGGATCAATCACAGCTGTTGAAAAACGTCTCAATAAGTCCACGTCGGCGTCACCATTTTGAAGGAATATATTGATTACTATATTAATTGTAATCTTTGCGTGTCCAAATAATTGTATTCAGGATCTGATGAAGAAGTTTTCTTGCAAGAATTTATTTAGAAGCTTCTAAAGACACCGTTAGGACATACACGTCTGAATGCGACGTAGACCCCCCAAGAGTGTGACAATTTACAGAACATCGACTCATTTATACTCAAAAGATAAAAGGTTCCTCCTCCCGGCTCTTGATTGAACAAAGGGCAGACATGTCATCTCCTAGATTGAACAAAGGTGTAAGGTTGATGGTAAACAGACATCTTTATACAGTTCCCCTTCTTGATTGGGGGAACAGAAGTAATCAAAATCTGACCCCAGACCTTCAGTCCCTAAGTGCCAAGAGACTCTGACAACATCATGCACATTGCCCCTCCAACAGCATTTGAGGGTACAAAGATCAAATAAAGTTCACAAAATCACCATCCCACTGTATTCTTTTAAACACTCATAATTATATCACATTGATATGCCTATAAGTAAATTCAAAAACAGTAAAACATCGAATTGAAAATGTTAAATGTCTTCACTATTACGTGGTGCACTGACTTTCAGGTGTTCTTGTTACACAAGTAAATGCCTAAAGCATGAAAGAAACAACATTATATCTTCATGGACTGTATGACTCACTATTGTTGTTGTTAATGGTGGATTCTCAGTAGGTTGGTATTTTGAAGAAAGTAGCTGCCACCCACTCTGAATCCAGAACTTGTAAGCTGCCGTTTGTAGAGTTTGGTTGCTTCTGTAATCAGGTCTTTCATGAGTATCTAGAGCAGGCTTGGATACTTGGCATCCCTTGGCCTGCATGCGGTCCACACTCTCAGTCCGCAATTGCTGCATGCGGCTGACAACGCAGAGCACTTATGGTAGGTGTCAACCTGTTTGCGGGCAACTATGTGCATGACTGCGGTGTGTGTTAGCCGTATGCATGGGTGGTTTATTGGATGAGATGCCGGGCACGTTGTCAGCTCAGCTCACACTAATGTTCTTATGCTTTTTTTGTCAGCTGCAGTAGGGTGACCAAACGTCCTCTTTTGCCCGGACCATGGTTGTTTCATTTTAGTAAGTTTTCATTTCGTTTTGAGTTTTGTTTTTAATATTTAGTTAGTTTTAATTAGTTCTTACGGCGGTTCTGTGCGTTTTTTTTTTTAAATGCTTAGTTTTCGTTTAGTTTTAGTTAATTTCAGTATTGGTTTTTTTTAAGTTGTATTATTTGTGTGCAATATTTAATGAACACCATGTTAAAAATGAAAAAAAGTAACGCAGTTCTTACCTAGTGTCACATTTCGGCAGAGTTAAATGAAAAATCAGGCAAGCCGAGCCATTGGAGCAAAATTGTCGCCTAGGAGCGACAACATCTGAATATGTTTTTCTATTGGCTGCTGCTAGATGACGTCACTTCTGAGCAGTGTTGTTCAAGTTACTTTTTAAAAGTAAAGAGTTATAGTTACTTCTCTAAAAAAGTAACTAACTATTTTACTAGTTATGTAATTATTAAGGTAACTACATCAAGTTACTTTACTTCACTATATATATGTACAGTATATATACTGTATGTATGTATGTATATATATATGTATGTATATATATGTATATATATGTATGTGTGTATATATATATATATATATATGTTAAGTGTGTAAATATATATATATATATATATATATATATATATATATACATATATACGATACGATATGATATACTTTTATTTTCCCCGTGGGGAACTTTTTCCTGGACTCCGTCCAGCTGCAGTTTACAGTAAGAGAAAACAACAGAATAGAAAGAGATGAAATTAATATGGATGTGTATATATATATATATATATGTGTATATATATGTATGTGTATATATATGTATATATATATGTATGTGTATATATATGTATGTGTATATATATGTATATATATATGTATATATATATATGTATGTGTATATGTATATGTATATATATATATATATATATATATATATATATATATATATATATATGTATATGTATGTGTACAGACGCTCCCCTACTTACGAACATTCGAGTTACGAACAACGGTACATACGAACATGTCTGCGCGCATGTCAAAAAATGTTCGGAAAGAGATGCTGTAAGTTAGATTTTGTATTGCGCACCTTTTTCCGAGTACTGTAGTGCTTCTTTCCGCCGCTAATACCGACGCTTGCCGCTGTGAGAGCTCACCCAGCATTGGAGGCTCAGCAACGTGTCGAGGAGGAGGAAGAAGAAGAAACGCCTGTCGCTCATAGATAAAGCCATCGCACTCTTCGAGCAGCAAGACCCAAATATTGAACGTTGCACAAAGGTTGCAAATCAATTGAATGATGCCATACAGTGCTACCGCATCATTTATGATGAAAAAAGAAGAAAACTGTGCAATCGTCGTTAGATCGCTTCTTTCGGCCAGTTTCTAGTAAATCCTCCAAGGAAGATACTCATCAACCCTCATCTTCTTCTCCTCGACCCTCAACTTCTTCTCCTCGACCCTCAACTTCTTCCTACATTGAAGTTACGGAGGAGGAAGTAACTTTTGAAGCCCATTCCAGCGACGACAAAGAACCTCTCATGATATAAAATCCTCCTCTTCCTCCTCCTCCTCTGCTTAAGCATCGAGTACATCTTCCAAAAGTAAGTTAAACTTCATTTTATTTATCTTATTACGTACATGTACATACTGTGTGTGTCTCTCGCTCTCTCTCTCTAACATACGTAGTACAGTACTGTACGTATTCCCTTTAAACATAAATTATAATACAAAATATAGCACTGAAGCAACTTACGAGCAAATTCACCTTACGAACGATCGCTCGGAAAGTAACTCGTTCGTAAGTTGGGGAGCGTCTGTATATATATATATATATATATATATATATGTATGTATATGTATGTATATATATATGTGTGTGTATATATCTATATCTATATATGTATATATGTATGTATGTATATATATATATATATATATATATATAAATATGTGTATATATATATATATGTATGTATATATATATGTATATATATATATATATATATATATATATATATATATATATATATATATATATATATATATATATCTTCTTAGTTGGGTTTTTAAGTCTTCGGCTGTCGACGAGACCCAAATCATCCATATATTCCCCTATTACTTTAGTAGATTGTAATCGCCTTAAACATGTTGTATTATTAGAACGATCTATTAATGGATTTAAGACTGTGTTAAAGTCTCCTCCAATAATAATAGAGTTTGCTGCTAAATCAAACAGCTGAGAGAAAAAATTATGGAAAGAGGCCGGATCATTATTATTAGGGGCATATAAATTACCAAATGTATATATTTTATTAAATATAGTCACCTGTATAATAATGTATCTGTTACTGTTTTATTTAGAGTAAAGAATAAATTCTTATGTATGAGTATACAGACTCTTCTTTGTCTACTGTTATAAGGGGCAGAGTACACTTGACTAAAATTCTTATCAATAAGTAATTTTTCTTCAGATTTTTGTAGGTGGGTTTCTTGAAGTAGACAAATATCTGCTTTAAATTTTAAGAGATGGTCTAAAATTTTTATTCTTTTTGCCTGTGAGCGAGCGCCACAAACATTCCAGGAAACCAGAACTAATTTATGCATACAAACAATATAGACTCAGTCCTGTGTATATATCTGTATAGGCTATTTGATAATATTGACAAGTTATAGGATAGAATCAAAGTGGTTAGGTGGTTTATGTAATTTGTGTAAAATATGAGGTAATGTGTAAGTGAATATAACAGTGATAAAACAGGGAGAGAGGTGAAAGTGACGGAAATTAGCGGGGGATTAAACATGTAACAATACACCAGTAACTGGTAACCTAAGCGAGATTTTTTTGTTTAAATATATTTTAAATATAGTTATGTATTAATATTATATTTGTAATATAGCCTAAACATAATGAGTATTCATATTTTAGGTTTTTATAACCACATATACTGTATATGTATACATCTAATAATCAAACAACGTTTAGTTCCATCAATGCCAATAAGAACAGCCAGGAAGTGGAGTTGGGGTTCCGGAATAGTTGGCCATCGATGTATAGCTTATCAACGACTATCGTAGTCCGTTTACCCTCCTGCCTATTTTGTCTCATTATAGGAAACAGTACTTTTCGCCGCTAATTAATCTCTCGGGAATTGGTCATTCATTACGAAAGAGGTCGCAAGGTAAGCTCCCGTCCTTTACTTTTAACAAAATCTTTCTGTTTAAAATGCTCAAACTTTGCGATAATAGGACGGGGTTTGTTGCCCCTACGGGCTCCAAGCTGATGTACCCGGTGAAAAGAGATATTATTTACCGTCTCCTGAGAAATTTTTAATAATGTCGTCATATTTTTTTTTATCTCGGCCTCTGGATTGTCAGAGGTATTCTCAGATATGCCTGAGAATATTCAATTCTCCCGCATGCTACAGGATTGGACATCCAAAACCGTTTCTTTTAGCGTTTTATTCTCCTTTTTAGTTTCCAACTCGGCTGAAAGAGCCGCGAGTGAAGAGCGTAACTCGGCATTATCTTGTTGGAGGTCACTTACCTGTTGGCCGACCAATTCCAAACTCACCTTTAATTCTTTAACGTCCTCGCGGATGAGGCAGAGGACATCTAGTTTTTTTATTTATGGAGTCCAGCATACTGACCAAAACGTCCATAGTAACTAGATCGTCCGTGTTTGTCACTGAGTCATTTTTTCTCTTCTTGGAAGGTTTCTCGAAGGAAGGATCCTCCATCGCGCAGCTGTAAAAGTATCCGTCGATGAAACGTTCAAGGTCCTCCACGCTGGGTGGTATTCCAAATCTGCCGGATGAAAGAGAGAAGAGAAAAGCCAGGTTATATGGTGGTTAAATTCGGATTTAGTTTAGCATAATAGAGCTAGTTCTATCTTAGCAGCAGGGCGCCGCCATGTTGGGTATCCCCGGTCTCGCTGTAGGTCTCGAGATAGTCACAGCATCTCGCAACTTTTTTACATCCTGTCGGGGCTTCCGTAAAAAATAAAAATCATGAAAATGTCCGTTTTCAATTCAGGACAAATGTGAGGCAGACGGCATCTTGTTGCTGTGACAGGCAGACCGTGGACTGCTCCCAAGTCGATCGCATGGGGTTTTGGGGGGAGTCTTCTGTGTGCGTGTTATTATTGTTATATATTAAAATTAGGTCTGCTAGATTATGGAGAAAATATTCATAAAAATGTATTTGATAATAATTGAAATCACGATTAGGACAATGATTTGTTTTTGGTACAAAACAAGAAAATGTTTAAACGTAAAAAATATCAATTACATTTATTTGAAACACTATAATTATGCAAGTTTCTTTTAGACCAAAAAAGATTTATTAAATTATTTTAAAGTAAAAGTACAAATATATAAATTTATACAACTCAAAATGAGTATTAATAATCTTTTATTTTGATTCACGATTATGCCAATTTTGTAATTATGGAGTCTAATGATTAAAATTGTCATTGAATTTCGATTAATTGCACAACCCTGATTAAAATAGCATTTTATATTTTTAAAAGAATAACTAGGCCAGCGTTTTACCTACCTCACTTCATGAGCATTCAAATACAGTCTTAAACTGCGACACAGAATTTTAGCTCACTCGTAGCGCTTTGTCCTCTCAAACTGGAGACATGAACGTGTCACAGGTTCGATCCACACCCCTCTATAAAAATAAAAAAAAGATTGCGGGAGCAAATAAGGTTGGCCTTAGAATATTATGTCATTATTTATTCATTTGTCATTCATTCATCTTGTTCAAATGACCTTTTGAAATGGACTACCATGAAATTAGTGTACTAATTCTATTACTAGGTGTGACAAGCCCAGTTGCAGGCTAGCCTTATTTTGTTATCAGTTTTTCGACATAAATTGAATGAATGGATTAACTCATTAACTGCCAGACATTTTAGAGCAATTTTGACATTTTCAATACCCACACAATATTGTGTTCAATGATTATATATACACCAAACCGACTAAATGGAAGAATAGACCCTCCCCTTTTTACCCTTCTCCGTTCTCTTATAACCAGCAGTAGAAAAAAGGTAGTTTCCCCAAATTCAGCCAGTTCTCCTAGTGGACTCTCAAACCGTGCTGATTTCATATCTAAAATAGAGCACTCATTTAATCTACTGGTGGTTGTGCATCTAGATGTAAAGTTGTTTTTAAGTATGAAATTTACATTGACGCATAATCAGATGATCCTCCACCCATCACCGTAGAAGAAACGTAACTGACAAGTATACTGAGTTTGAAGTGACTGATCTTTGGAAAAATAAAGGAAACAGAAATGGCATAATTTGATCATTTCCCCTTTGCCTTGTCTGGAACCCCTGAGCCTCTGTAGTTTACACATTAAACCTTTAATTTGCCTTTATTTTTCTTTGCTGAGTGTTTTTTCCCAGTCCTTCAAGAAAACCTTGAACATTATTGCAAGAAACACATTGTCTGTCTCTTTTTAATTTCTTAACAGAAGAGAGCTGTAATAATTTATCATACGGGAACGGAAACCTCAAACTGTGAAGCATCAGAAGTAAAATTGAACCAATAATCGTTTTGAAGCTACAAGTCCCGTACTTTAAAACATTAAGAAGCAGTGTGAGTAATAAAGTCAACGATGAGCCTTTGGAGATGCTGGAGGCTTTTAAAACTTCGATATGCCAATTTCCATTCCCACCCAGCTATTCATCGATGCAGTTGATGTGTGGTTTGGATAGAGAGACTTCAGAGTCTTCACGCAGTGTGTGAGCTGCTGCTCAGAGCCCAGAGTGTGCTGCTGTAACAAATGACGTGTGTGTCACCGAGGTCTGTGAGGTTGATTGCTGGGCCAAATGAAAAAGACCGTGTATGTAATCAGCACCAGAAGCCAGAGATTAATAATATGGTAAAGTGAAAATGATATATTAGCTGATGCTCAGCTGAGTTTAATTCAGTACTTTGCTCTGCTGGTGGACAGAAAGTAATTTATTACCTTACGATTTTAATTTGAGTGTTTGTGATCATGAGTGCTGCACAGCTTTGTTCATGAGTCAGTGGTCAAGTCAAAGTAAAAAAGCAGAGAGAGACAAATTATACACTAATAGACTGATGTGCTGTTTTTTTCTCAGTGTGAGTTACAGAGAATATGGTTATTTTATTATGAACAATTAGATTAATTTCCTTAATTATTAGAATTTGATTGAACAAAATCACAATGAATATAGTTTTATCAGTATTCAGAACTGTAAGTAATATAAATATATACTAATACAAATTTTTACATTACATTAACTTCATTCTATTAAAAAAAAAAATATATATATATATATATATATTATATAATGTGTAACTTTATATCCATCTATTCAACTTCTATTGCCTAATTTACAATTATACAAGAATATACTGCTTTCCCTCTCATAGATCTTGAGAAACACACCATGGGTTCTCCATAGGGTTCAGGTCAGTGGATAAGTGGTGTTCACAAAATAAGTTTTTAATCAGCTTTCTGTGTGGGATGATGCATTATCTTGCCTGATGATTATTTTATGCACTGCTCTTTTTTATACCAAAACTCCTCAGATTTTGCAGAGGTCATTTTGACACCTTAAGGAACACTCAAGGAGACTACCCACTATTTTTCCAGCTCAAAATATTACTCTGTTACAATCTTGTTGGGACATGGTGGCTATCCACCAACCTTCCAGAACTCCATCCAGTTGGACCATCTAAAGTGGAACGTAGGCACGGTTGTCAGCACCTGGGGATACTAGAAGCTCTAAGAGAGAGTCAAGTCAACAGCAAAACAAGCTGTTTGGAATTAGCAATGAAGAATGAGAGAACTTTTCATGGGCACAACATACTCAGCTCTGCTGTCCCACAAATGCATGTTCCTTATGTGGGAACATTTCTAAGGAAATAAACAGTGTTTGTGTGCACATCGGAGGTGACTCGAATTGAGATGCAAACTGTCCGTTAAAAATCGATGAGAATGTATCGGAGCATATTGTCATGTACTGGTGTCACAGGAAATGAATGGCAACATGTGTGACGTAATACGTGTGGGAGTGCATGTGACTCTTGGAGAGCTGGAACCCAGAAGTGGTTGCATGTGTAGAGCAAAGTTCAACCAACTAATGATCATTATATTCAACTGTTAAGCAGTCAGTCAATAAGGCCCATTTAGGCAGCGTATCAACGTTGCTGTCTTTACTTCGCTGTTGGCCTCTGACAACGTCCTAGGATGAAGGGACAATGTCCTAAATTTGGACGCTAGAATGGAGAGTGGAACCCTCACAAGGTTAGCTTTGCGCTAGCTATCTAGTCTGACACGGCATGGATGGATTTAAAACTTTATCGAGAGCACAAAAAAAAAACGGGGGAGGGATCCTGGTGGTTAAAGTAAGCCATTTTAAACTTAAAAATGAAAATCTTTCCGTAGGGCGACACAGCCATGTTAGCGCGCAAGGTATGTACACTCCATTAGATAATCCATTAGACGGCAGTATCACCTAGCTGATGCCTTTTCCAGCGACCTTGCAAGGTCGCCCCAATTGAGAAAGACACCTGTACTTATTAATAGTGGGAAATTTTCAGATTTTTGGAAATACTAATATATTTGATATGTCTGTTTATTATTATATTTTTGACAGTTATAAATGCACAAATTTAATGCATTGTGCCCGGATGTTAACTTCGCCAGCCAGATTGATGTTTGTGATTCACTCGAGGGAGTTCTTCACATTATCAATCTGCTGCTTCATTAAGCAGACCTGTTCGGGAAAGGCGGGGCTTGCTGTACAATGCCTCAAGCTGATTGGACGATGTGGCATCTTTGCACATTTTTTTTTGACCAATAAAGACAATGGATGAAAATCTCATTTTAGGGAGGGGGGGTGTAGCACGAACATCTTTACCAGATAAAAATGCACAAAACTCCTCTCGCTGTTTATATTCAACAAGGAAACGGTGAGTAATTCTGCGAGAACATGATTAATTGCAGCATCTATTCGTCTGTTAGGTTTGTTTGTTTCCCTCCCGCCATCGGCGCTTTTTGGTTTTGTCCTGCCTAAAAAACGCCTGGTCCGATGAAAAAAGATCGTCTGCAAATTATCTGCGGGAGCGGTACAAGATGTATTCTCCGGAGTTTGTGAACTCACAAATACCGCGAGAATTCATCTTGCTGGCAAGATTACCCAGGTGTCTCAAATATGACACAATTCAAAATTCATATGTGAAAATATATTTTCAAAAAAATATATATGTATAAATTGTTTTTTCAAAAGGACCAATAAATACTCTATTTACAAAGAATCTGAATTTTCTCTCATATATTTCATGGTTCTGGCTTTATAGGGGTTTAATGTTAAGTGTAATATCTGCAGCTCACCACACATTTAATTTTCTTTCAGCCAAAGGCTGTTCTGTCCCAATTCTGCCTGAGACAGAGTGCTATCAAATCAACGGGAATGGGAGCAATTCTTCTATTCTCACATTCCTTTTCTCCTTGCCAAGCTTTCAGAAAAAAATGTCACAAAAAGACACACACGAAAAAGCCAAGGGAAGAAGCAAAACACAGACAGCTCCTTTGATTCTGGCTGAAATGAGGTCTCTTGACAAATGATGCAGCGAAGATCAATTCACAAGAGTAGAATACGCAATTCAGGTCTACTGCGGTGCACTGACGGTGTGATATGCTGACGCCAGATTCTATTACGGTTCAAACTCTACAAATTGCTTGAACTTTGGGTAACATTTTTATTTATTTTTTGCAAAAAAAATGTAGTTGAACTTAAAATAGCACATCTTTTGCAGCATTGAAACTTCAACACATTCTGAGTTGTGATTTGCGCTTTTGCAGATTTTGCACAATGACTGATAATGTTAATGTGTTTGTTGGATGTTGTTTGGGGAGACAAAAGAACATACAAAGAAGCAAGAAAAAAAGACTTGGTAAAAACTTGCACCACACTTACATAAACTAAGTACCTTCATGCATAAATGGGGCATCTACTGAAGTGGGTATAATCATATAATTTGTAATAATATTAAGTGGATATTGCTTTACACTTTAACAGTTGGGAATTTTCATTTTCTACGTGAATTAGTTCAAGTTCAGTTCATAAATTTAAAACTTTAAAACTCTTAGTTTATATATGTTTGCCCAAAATATGTCCAAAGTAGATAAAAAACTGCATTTAAAACAATCAATCAAATCAATTTTGAATTAATGTCAGCTTTTCCATGTCAAGAGCTTACCATCTTTATAGAGATTGATTAATACCCTTTAGATTTCATTTGGATTTTACTGATTGACCAAGCAACATTGTCCTTTTTCTTCTTTTAGTCACTGGCCATAAGGTGCATTAAGTGGCTTAGTTGCATTGGCAATACTGTTTCGATTTAATTTAAGATTAGGGGGAAAACCTAAGAAAAACAAAACAAGAAAATAGGCTATTGTAAAATAACTAGTGTTGTTCCGATACCTATATTGATATCGGCAGAGGCCCCGATACTGCATTAAACCAGTGGTATTGGTATAGGTGAGTACTAACAAGTAACATACCGATACCATTAATTCTGACGCTAATATAGGACTTTGGATGCAGCATATTGTGTCTTGCTCATGCATGACATTCACTGATGTGTGACATGTTCACTGCATGCCGAGCTAAGCTATCCTATTGGCCTTTGAATGCTCTAAACCAATGGCAGAACAGCTTTTTCATGTTGAGAAAAAAAAAACTTAGGTATCGTAATGGTATCGGCATCGGCCGATACTGAAAAGCTGGGTATCGGAGGCCAAAAACGGTTACGGAACAACACTAAAAATAACTACCAGTAGTTGAAACAGAAACATATAGTACTTACAAATATGCCTATGCATATTTGTAAATACTAAAACCAAGCACCATTCTTAGATTTACTTGTTTCACATTTCAACACAATAAATATAAGTGAAGCTATCACAGTTAATTAAACTTTAGCTAAAAGGCAGTTGGGATAAATACCGTACCGGCACCCTGAACCTTTAACAAGATAAACAGTAAAGAAAAGGGATGGATGTTACACAACATCCAATAATCCTTTTTTTTTAAGTCCAATACACCAGTTATTCTCAAGCGTCTCTACAAGTCCCTGCATTGAAAAAAGTTCCTCATAAAAAGTTATTCAGTCACATGCCGAATAATGCAAAAAAAAAAAAAGTGCCTTATTTTTGCAGTGCCATAGTCAGAGTTTTGTCCAAAATGAAAAGTTTCCAAAACTCGTCTAACTGAAATTAGACAGTTACAACTCAGGTGTTTAATTTTTTTCTACAGTAAAATAATCTGTCATTTAACAAAAGCATTTCTAAGTAATAGTAATATTTAAACTCTCATCATATAGTCTCTTTATTATTGACTGGCTGAATGAAGGGGGGGTGGGGGTGTATTGGGAACCAATACACGAACACACACGCTCAGACAAACACTACCTGTGAGTAATTTGCAGAAAGATAATTTTGCTAAACTCTTGCATTAACG